>NC_083340.1:121038865-121338865 GCF_019175385.1 Lycium barbarum | reverse complement strand
TGTGGTCCAATACATTGAACGAGATTCAAAATGACCACATTCAACTTAAAGTGCAAGTAACACATAAAGAAGACAAAATGAGAGTATGTCATCTAAGATGATTTAGCCATGTCTCAGTACATACGTGTGACTGTGTGATGATTGAAAGAGATAAGAGTTGATGACATAGAACTAAAATCACGTGGAAGGAAGTTAATTCAACACACACAAATCCCTTAAGAGAGTCGCTCACCAGAAGATCAAAACTTTTTACCCATACTCAAATAGGATCTTAAAATCCCTTGGAATAATGAAGAGTTGGACAAAACACAACTTCAACAAATGAACCAGATAGACGATAGTTGATATTAGACTAATTCATTGTGTATGAAAAGGTGTGAGATTTAGAGAGCTCCTAATTTATCTCGAGCCAAATTATTTACTACCGGAATGAAATGAACTTTGACTAGAGTGAAATGGATATAGAGAATTCATATGATCAACCTTAGCTCATTTAGGATTGAGATATTGATGGATTAATTTGATTGTTGAGGACTTCCAGTGACCTAGCTTTTACAAACAATAACAAGTTGGTGTATTAAAAAGGACAAACCCTGAATTGGGAAGACTTCACTGGAATTTCACCGCATATCAGGTAGGTATATCTCGTACCATTCAAGTAAATCAAAGCTTATCAAAGTTTGATGAAAGGTAAGGAGATAATTGAGCAAAGGAGAGCAGATATAAAATATAGAGAAGAAAAAATAATACAACAATAATGACAACAGAAATGCAACTGTTTTCCAAAGGTAACAAAGCTCAAAATATCACCTCAAAATCTTCATCAAAGATATCATTGATCCTTTGTTTCATCAAGATATTATCGTTTGGTGTTGAACTTGTGATAGCTTGATTTAGCTTCCTTGTTTTAGCTTTGTTGTCAGAAGCTTCCTTTTTCTTTTCTTCCAAGTCAACAATCTGCATATTCGAGATTCATAAGAGAAAAAGTTTGACAACCAAAAAAAAAAAAAAAAAAAAAAGAACAAATCTAATGGCATGGGTGTTCTATGCCTTTGAAAAGAATGCTACAAAATGCTAGGCCTACATTCTAAGTTTAGTTAAGGTTAACTTGACGAAGCATAGCCTTATCTTCGGAAACAAGGGAAAAGAAGAGACGAAAACGGACAAATACAAAGACGGAAAATAGAAGACAACCGGGAGAAAAGCTAGTTGATCCAAAAAAATGTTCCTCTCCCCTGCTTCCCTTTCCTCTATACTGTTAAACAGTAGGGAAAGAGACAACAACATACCCAGCGAAATCCCACAAAGTGGGTTCTAGGGAGGGTAGACTGTACGCAGACCTTACCCCTACCTTGGGAGGTAGAGAGGCTGTTTCCGGTAGACCCTCGGCACAAAAAGAAAGGTCAGTAATTTTTTTCCTTCCTAGATTGATTCTGTAGGTCGTCTTCTAACATAACCGACGATTCGGGTGTTCACAAATTTCACATAGGATAAAGCTCTTTTCATCATCAGAAACAACCTGATTTTCGACCTGTTCCAAAGGAAGTCCTAAAGTTAGAATTAGCATCTATAATAAGACTGAATCTCTGCAGATTTCTCGATGCAATCCTGCCAAACCAAAGCAACAAATATGGTTCTAAATATTCTCCACATTCTAGCAAATCCATAAAACTCGACACCCATCTTTCCGACACAACAGAGTAGGGGTCCACAAAGTTATACAAACTTAGCAGGAGAGAAGATCTGAAAGAGAAGGATTCTAATTATATACACCTGTGTAAAATTGCATTTCTAGGAGTGTTTCCTACTTCTTGTTTACCTTCTATTTGCATTTGCAATACTAGCCATGTGTATGAGCATTCTCAATTTTTCTGCAGTAAAATATTCACATTATTAATGTAATTTAACCTGTTATAGGAGGGTACTTCCATTTCATCTAGGTTATGTACATGGTGATTGTATAATGTTATTACCTAGTAAATGAGATGGTTGTGTAAATATTTCTTACACCATAAGTGCATATAACCTAAACTCTAGGGAAATATTCAGCTTTCGTTCTAATTGGGTTTCTGCCACGGGACCAACAGCCTACTTTGCCACTGGGTTTGCTGGGTTCCCAGCAAATATTTCTTATATATTTAATGCAGTTCTTAGTATAAATACAGGGTCTGTGCAAAAGTTAGGGTTTCCGAGAACGCACAACCAAATGCCCTAGATCCCCCCTGCTTATCACCCTATAGGCCAACTGATATTCATATAATTAGAGCTGACCTATTATCCCATAAGGTAGTCTTCAATGTCAGTTCCTATATGAGGGAAAACAAAAGATGAATTGTTTCTCGGTATAGGCATCAAACACATCCAAATCTTGTTTTGATTGTTAAAACACATTTCAATTCTGCAAGACTATATTGTAAGATCTTTTGACTCAATACATGGAAAACAACAATAAAACTTAAAATTTCATCAGAGAAATTCAAACTTCAATTCTAAGTGTAAGGTTAACATGTCATTTAGGATTGTTTCTAGGCTACACCTTGAAATAAATGAATATGTAATCTCTAAATGAGCTATTTATACTGTCCAAGTGCTTTCGCTGGAACTGGTCCACTTTTGTGATATCAAACTTAAAAAGTCTTGTAACATTAACTTCTGTTGTGTTGATTGGCTAGAATATTGGTACTCTGGAACTGGATCCCTGTTCAGTTTGCCGCTAATTTTTACATTGTTGCTGATGGAATTTGAATACCATCTGAAAGTGCCATACAGTGCTCCCATGAGACATTTAGATTTGATGTATTTTAATAGTGTACCAATTTTAATCACTTCCATAATTTAAATACAAAAGAAAAAAAAATTGAATTGCCCTTCACCAATTATAAATTTAAATTGCAGAGTCCAGAAGAAAAAATTGAAATGCAGAAAATAGTTCGGTTTACATGTTCCATTGACACCAAAATTAAAGACTAACATTGACATCAAGACATCAAGTCTAGAATTCAACTTGGTAATTTTCCGGAATTTGAAAAACACCAAAAAGTTCTTCACTTTTTTCATTCCAGCACAAAAAGGCAAAAATTCCAATTTCCAAATATCATTTTTCACTTTGAAAATAAAACCGATCTTTTCAAATTTCACAATTTTCATGGCCAAACGGGCCCTTAAAAAATGAGTCCACCTGCCACAATGATTTCATGGTATGGTAAACACCCATAATTTAGGCATGAAACTCGCAAAATGGTGGTAGTTTAGGGTTTTTTAACTTATTCACTCAAATTTTTCCACGTGTTATGTCACTTGGAACTCTTTGAATGAGCTTTTAGAACGAGACGTTTACGTACTGTGAATACCCAATAGTTTAAGATCTGAAACTCACAAAAATAATGACAGTTTAGGGGTTTTTAGAAGTAAATTTTCAAAAATATACAGCCTAACACAATATATTACACCACGCAACCCAATATACAATATTATACAACATCATACCTGACGGAAAAGCACTATACATAATGTATCAGCCTAGTATAAAAGTGTATAAAAAGTGTTTATACACAAATATGGGCTAAACAGGGTAACAAATTCAAAATATGGGCTACGTAGCATAAATATTTTCTCGAAGTAGACTTAGAATGTAATTTTCCCTTTTAAACATATTTACTCATAAATAAAAGAGATAAATGAAAGTAAAATGGTAGCTAAAACCCAGTAAAAACTTACCCGCACCGGTGTTTACACCAAACCATATACAATAACATCATTTAACCATGGTTAATTTATGTATATATTCACTCCACTAAATTACTTAACTACAGTAAGTTACATTGGTTTGGTGTAAACACCGGGTGCGCATAAGTACTTATCCTAAAACCCTAACAGTAAAAAGGAGACAAACATGGTTGGTTAAACTTACAGGTGCATAACGAAACTTCCGTTTAGGAGTGTCGTTGTCGGAACGAGGGGTCCAACGGCAGAGCATTAGTTTGTGCCCACCAACGTTGTTGTTAGCGTTGCGGGTACCACGTACGCTGTTGTTGTTGGACTGAGTAGTACTACTGACCCACTGTTTCTTCCATTTTCTAACTGGACCGGTAAATACTGGAGCTGATGACCCGTATCTTGATGAAGCCCGACCCAGTCTTGACCCGACTCCTTCCATTTCTCAGAACTAGCTAGAAGAAACTCTTAAGTAGTGAGTAGAGAAATATTTGTGTGTGGAAAAAGTTGATGGATATGACTATAAGAAGCTCCACTCTGCTTCAATGCTTTCTCTGGCGCGGGAACAAGCTTACACGACGTCGTTCTACTAAAGTAATACTGGGTCAGCCGACGGTCCCACATAACTTGTCCTCCGATGTTCGTACCCGCTTTAGGGACACATTAATTCGGATTCACCTCACCTAAAGTTCATTTAAGGGACGGATATCGAGGGGTGAATTTAGAGAGTGCTGAACACCTGCGGCAAAAAATTTACATTGTATATATAGTATAATTTTCTGTGTTTATATAAATATATTAACTTTTGAATATTCTAAATAAATGCAAAAAGTTAGTTCAAATGGTCCAAGGTGTTCAAAATTGTCTTTAGCGTTCTAGGTTTGAAACTTAGGAACAACATTAATTTTTATATTTAACTTTTGTTATTTTTTCTGAACCCCCTGAATGAAAATCTTGAATCCACCACTGTCAATATCCGCATTGGGGCCCAAGTAATTCGGGTTTGCACCGCATAAGACTCATCTGAGAAGGAAGCGCTCCCTAATAAAAAATTTAAGATGAGAAACCATATTCATTCCACCACAATGCATGTACGTTAGACGATAAACAACAAGGTGTTCCATTCTTTTGTGTGACAGGAAAAAAAACCTAGCACAATTATTGTCTGCTGTGTGAATCACATGATAAAAAATTTCTTTTTAAAATTCGATATATCCCGGATAGGTACGAGCATCAAATAGAGTCAAGTTGAGTTGAGCTCCATTGAACCTGCTCCCGAATTGAGTTCAAGTTAAGTCTAATTAAGCTTTTTAGATTATTAAATCGAGCTCGAGTCGAGTCCACCCAAGCTATATCATTATGGCTCTTTAATAGTATTTCTTTCTGCACATTGGGTAGTGCCTCTAGGATATTTAGACTAATTCATATACTAAAATGGAGTTATTAATCTAGAACTGGAGTTATTAATCTAGAACAGACTTTATTTGAATTAGCCATATGTTAGTAAGACAAATTACAACCAAACTGTTAGTAATAAAACGAACTATAACAAAAAATGAATTATTAGATATCAACTTTTAAAAATGATAACGTAATTTTAACTTAAAGAGTAAGCATGAAAAGATTTAAAGTTATTCCAGACTGATTGATTGAGAATAAAATAAGAATTCTGCTAATTATTTATTTTTTATTCCTCTTTCATTGTGTTTGTAAGTTTAGGGTCATAGTCTCGATGACCTCTTGGGTATCTGATGATTCGGTGTCTGCAATTTGATCTAAACATGATTTGTGGAATCTGTTTACCCCGAATTTAGGTAATCAATGGAATTTGTAAGTGAGGTATATAATATGTGGATAAACTTTAATCTATTTTTGGTTTATGTGAAATGTATATATGGATTCGTGTGCAATGATATGTATATATGAGTATATGTGTTAATAAATTGAAGAAATACGTAAATATTGATGATTAAGCTAAGAATGCATTGAATGAATAAACCCAACTTCACTAGTTCGGACCAGAAAATGAGAGAGAGAGAAAGCTTCAATGTATATATTTTCTATTACAATGTTATAGATCTCAAAAAGCCAACCCTTAAAAGTAGGGAGATGCCCCCTATTTATAGTTTTGCCTTATGGGTCTTGCATACAACATAAAGCCCTTTTAGAATAAAGAAAACCCTAAAAGGATAAGGTTGGGCCGTACGGTCTGACACCCGTACGACTGTCGGTACAATGTGACAGAACTGTCTTGACGCGTGGCAATTTTGTAACTGATTAACCGGACTAACGGCCACGATCAACTCGGCCATGGAGAAACCGGACTAACGGCCACGATCAACTCGGTCATGGAGAAACCGGACTGGCTGTGATCGGAGTTTGGTCCGGAGATACCGGACTAAACAGATTTGCTTCACTTTTCTCAGATCAGCCGCAGCTGGTGCAATTCTACCAGTACGAAGGAAATACTCGGTACTCATGCCTGTCTCTTCTTATCCCCGATCCCCGGTCTCATCGGTCTTGCATACATCCGGTTTTTACCGTATACAGATAGTCCCCACACTTCTCAGATCGTAGTTTTACCGGAGTAACGAGAAGTGGATGAGTCACCAAACCGGCGGTTTCATAAGCTCGTTCTTATCTTTTCATTTTGGCGGGAACAGTTATGTCACATCTCTCTGCCATCAGCCACGTGTCTTATCCCGAACGGCCAACTTCGGTAACCGCCGTAACGCACGTCGTTTCAAATCACGTCTCATTAATTGTTAGACACGTGGCATCCCCCGGTTGGCCAACCTCTGCAACCGCTACAGTTACCACGCCTATATAAGGCCATGCACCCCTTCATTTCACCATTTTACTTCTTCACTTCCGATCATCTTCATCTCATATTTTCTGCTGATATCAACCGTTTTCATCCCTCAACTTGTTGCTTATATTGATTGTAAGAAAACCAACTTTGCCGACCTTTCCTCTGCTGTTTTTCGATTGAAAGTGCTGCTTTGTTTCTTCTCACTTTGCCATTTTGAATTTTTTTCAAATGCTTCTTCTGCCTCTCTTATTTTTTAACTTGTTTCTTCCCCCCTATCGAATTCACCAAATCTCTTTTTCCACATCCTCAAAGTGCCTGCCAACATCGAAACCACCTCCCAGGATGTTCTCTCGGTTTCTTCTCAAGGAGCCGAGCCAACTTCACAACCCAAGGGGAAAACCGTTGTTGAGCCTACTGCCTTGGACATAGTACCCTCCAAACCCAACTACAACAAAGAATTTGAGGTCGAGAAGCCTTCTCTGGTTGCGGATAGGGGGTTTGAAGTAAGGCGATATCCTTCGTCCATTACCGAGGGTAAACTCGACCAGGTCCGGGCTGATTGCGGATAGGATAACCGCTAGTGTTCGCCCCCGGTCCTGACGAGTCCATCACCGATCATAGGGAAGGCTTCTTGTATGTTTACACCTATCCCTTCGCACTTAAGCTCGACCCCCCAATTGACCCGGTTATTTTGGATATGTGCCGGACATACAACGTGACCTTGGCCTAAATTGGTCCGATAATCTGGAGGACCGTGGCCTGCCTCCGGATGTTGGCCAACAACATAAATAGGGAATTTACGATGACACACTTCATCCGTTTGTACTCCCCGAGGTTGTTCCGAGGGGGTGTGATAAAGCTCGCCAAGCGAGGCCGACACCCGGTCTTTTCGAAGATGGACGAAGACAGAGATCGAGGTTGGTTAGAACGCTACATCTGGGTGAGGACCACGGACATTATTCTGGCCGACTATATGCCCTTCCTGGAGAGGTGGAACGATAATCGTAAGTTCCTCAGTTCTTCCTTTAACTATCCTTTGATGCTTTGTCAAACACTTGCTCCCTTGAATTAATACGATTTCTTCTCCGCTTTTTTTATATCAACCGTAGCATGGATACCTCCAGCCGTCCGGAATATGAATGAATGGGTTGGGGCACTCCTCAGCCAACACACCCATGAAGCACGGACATGGGGGAACCTGTCACATGGCCGATGGGTTGCTTAAAACCACAGTAATGCTCCGCTTGAGCTGGAATATTTCGTCTCTTCTACCCCCTTTTATTTTTTTATTTTTTAACAACCTCTTCAGTGCTCAGGTTTACCCAGGGGCTCGGTGGAGCCAAGACCGGAGCCAGCAGCCGAGCCAGCTGTGCTGGCACCTGAATTTGATTCAGCGGGTACATCCCGCATCATTGTTGCTGCCAATAAAAGGCGGAGAAAGCCCTCGGACAAAGGGTAGAAACCGAAGAAAAGGGCAAGGAGCGTCGTTCGGACTCCAAGAGATGAAACAGAGCCCGATTTAATTATTCAAAGGGTCGGTGTGGCCCCCTCCGTCGAGTCTGTTCCGGAGGAAGAAGCCTTCGTTCTGCCATTTCCTTCAGCCGGGGAAGGACCTTTAGCTCCGGCTCTGCACACATGTGGGGAAGAAGTTCTTTACCCGACTCCTCTAAGGTCAATTGAATATGTTGACAGTTCAGGTGATGCTTCATCTGAAGAGACTCCCCTGCAAAGGACTAGAAGATCCCGGCTCGACTCGACTGCTGAGGCCGAACAAAGAGCTAAGCCAGTCCCTGAGACCGAGGCTCCACTGGATACCGGCTCACTACCCGCTGGGGACCTAGCTACAACATCCGAGGCACCTGCTCCTACCGAGGCTTCTGGTGCTGTTCTGGCTTCCCCAACTCCAGCTTCGAGGTCGGATAACTTTGATGATATGTTCTCAGATACTCCTCCTGCAACCGGGGAAGCTGCCAGATTCGGACATCTCCCTATCCCTCGAGTCACGAGGGCAGCTAGCCGGGCCACCGATACTGGCTCAAGAGATAGCTTGGTGCGTATCTTCCCGGCCCAGAGTGTGGAACGTAGAAGGAAAAAATCGGCCGTGGTTACCGTCCCCGAGGACTGCAGTTTTTTGTCGCGTCTTGTGGGAGTTGCAAGCTATCTGAGGCCCCTCGTCTCGGACTCGGATAAGCGAAAGATGACCAGAGTCCCCTAGCAGAGTCTCATTAACGAGGGCATGCACGCAGGCAACCGAGTAAGCTTATCAGCCTATCCTTCCATAATTCAATGTGAATTTTACCTTCTCGTTTATCCAAGTTTAACTTCTCGTTTCTTTCACAGAGTGTAGTGCTCGTTAATGAGGCCTTCATCCGTGCTTAGCAAGAGGTTGACGACCTTAAGGGCCAGCTGGATGCCCAGGGTCGGGAAACGGAGAAGTTCCAGCATCTTTTACAAGTGAAGGAGGATCAATTGAACCGAGCAGCTGCCCTTTCCAACCTTTAACCCGAGCTCGAAGCAACGAAGGCCGAAAATCTTCGGTTAAATGATGAGTTAGCCAGAATGGTCGAAAAGAACCGGCTCCTGGAAGCGGACAAGGTCGGACTTAGCCAAGACAATGCTCGTTTTTCTTCGAGGCTTGGTGAACTCGAGGCTACTATCTCTCAACTTCGGAGAGAGCTTGACTCGGTCAAGACTGATGCCGTGAACATGGCCGAGAGGCATCGACTGCTTGAATCCGAGAATGCTGAGTACAAGGACAAGTTGAGGGTATTCGTGCAGAAAGCCGAGGACAGGGCCCGGATGTTGACACCCAATTTTGTCCCGCCTTTCTTCCAAAATATTTATTTGCGCTTCTAATATTTTTGACAACTTAAGAACAGTTATTTATATTTTATTACAATTATTAACTTTTTATCAATATCATCGTTTTTCATTATCCAACTATAGTCGTTGGCTTATTATATTGCTATCACTTAATGTTATACTCGCCATGATCACTTTTAACTTTTCTATTTATCGTCTTACGCAAAAACGCATCGCAGTTATTTTATACAACTAAATGATAACATTTTTCTTACTTTTAAACTTTATAAATATCATCGCACAACTATTACAATATCATATATTTTTCATTTTATTTGAGTACTAATAAATATATTTTTATATTAAGTAATATTTTAGCACGCGTTAATATATAATTAACTAAAGAAGGTTTTTCATTTAAATTTAGAAGCCCAAAGCAATATAAGAAGAAAGTATTTTCCAGTCCAAGAAGACCTGATATTAGCCCAATTATACGATTTCTGATCTCTACTTCAACCAAAATAGCCCAAAAGAGAGAAGCCCAATCCGCAGCCCATGCTCTCTTTCCACGTGTACGCCACGCAAGTGCCAAATCCGCGCCATGTAGGTGCCAAGTGTCACCAACACACGCCCAGTACCCTCTCCCCACACGTTTTGCTTTTTCCATGAGTGTCTTATTTTGCCCTCACTTAACCTACCTAAAATATCCTTTATACCCTTGAAACCCTAGAATATTGTAGGACTTTCATCTTTGTGCCTCGGCCGCTTCTCCCTTTCTCCCTGCTATGGCAGAGGAGCTTTTGTCTTCTTCTACATTATTAACAAAGATTTGACTTTCACATCTAAAAATCAGAGAATTGTGTGTCTATTCTGAGCAAACTTATCTCTTCTCATTGCTGCATTAACACAAAGAGGCAAGGTAGTTTACACTTTATTCATTTCCACTTTCTCTTAGCCAATTTCAAGTAAAAATCTCTTCTCCTCTCTTCTTTTTTTCTGATTTCGTTCTGACGAGTCCGTCCTAGACCTCCAACGTTCAAATCTGAACAGCCTTGACTCATTTCAAAATTCTAATCTCTCAGATTCCCGCCCAATGAAACCCTAGTTGTTTCCTCTCCCTATAAATATTTGCTTCAAGTTCATTTGGGAGGAGGTTTCGGTGGAGCCTCCCCTTTTACCTCTGGATGTTTTTGCTGCAACTTTTCCCTCTCAAAACATCCAATAAAATACTCTTTGTTTCATAGTATTTATTTTTCAAGAATATAAAATCCAAATTAGGTTCTCTGTCGACTTCTAGCTGCGGTAGAGATTTCTTTTTGTTTTATCGTATTGCTGTGTTTGTGAGCAAAGTTTGTAGTCCGTTGGATCTGAAGGACCCCTGCCTCAGTTCACTGCACCCGCGAAAGGTCAGTCCATTTCTTCTTTTAATTAAGTTTAACGAACTATCTAGAAACTACAAAACTAGAAAGTAACTCTTTTGTTGGTTAATTTATGTCCTACGTAAGAAAATGCTATATTTTGTATTCCAATATGATGCTTAAACTAGTTTATGTGTAGGAACCATGTTTTAGGATTTTTTTTTCTTAACTATGCGTTGTAATGGTTTGTTGTGAAGAATTATAATCTCTGGGTGTTACCCCGGGGTAAATCGATTTAAAAGTCGTTTGTATTTTTTTGTGATTAGATGTCCTGATATAAAGCTTTCATTTGCTTAAGAAAAGATGTTTACCTGTTCACGCATAAAGTTGATTCCGATGACCTACTTTCTTCAAGGATCACGATTTCTATTTTATGAAGAATAAACCTCTGTCAAACAAGATAGCCATTTCATAATGAACCTCTTGTTCGCCGTGTTAGAGATCCGTTGTCTTTGAATTTTTGTCCAAACTGGTGGAAACTGAAATGATTTGAGTACTCATGTTGATCTTTAAATGTCTTATTATTTGCTGTGAGAATATATAAAAGCTTGTTTTATTACAAAATAAATACTTTGATGTTTAAGAGACATACCGCATATAGCATCTTAATACGATAAGATAACGAAGCTTTTCTATCTCTACTATGACTTTCGTGACACTGCTAAAATCTGGTACGGAGTATGAAATTAAATAACTACACTTAGCATCTGTTTTGTGCATTGTGGAGTCCCTTTGGAGTTTAAAGGCTATATGTTTCTTGATGTATAAATTAGTGTTAAATTTGGCTTGCTTCATTGTTAGTATACCATTTGAATGTTTTCATCTGATTTGCCTCCTATTGAAGCATTTTGAGTTTGTCATATGTTGAATTTAATGCTAATTTTTATTTCTCGTTCTTTTACATGTACACATTGGAAGCAACATGGAGTCTTCATAAAAGACTCTCACCGCCACAAGCGGCCTTGCTTTGAGACTTAATATTCATCGCCGCTAGACCCGAAATGTCCATCTGCTTCTCATTCATCTCTCTCAAAATGCATTCAAACACAAAGAAAAGTGAAGAGAGAGGAAATCCGGGACCTTCATTTGCTTCTTAATTCACTCCTCTTATCCTCCCAAAAAAATGCATCCGAACAGAAGCTAGAAAAGAGGGGAGAAGAAAAGAATGAGCACTGCATTTTCTAACTTGTCTCTTATGATTAATTCGTTGTTAGTTTTCCTCATATGTGATTGTTTATTTTACTTATTCAAGATTACCAGCCTTAGAATATTGAAACCTTTAGAGGGGGTAATTGGGATATTAAGCGAGCTCGAAAGTAATTTCTATTTTTTTTACAAAGCTATAAATCTATAATCTATTTCACTCTTTTTTGAACAATTGAACTTAGATTTTCGTGAGTCCGAAGAGTTTTTTTAAAAGCAGCTATAGACATTAACAGAGTCTTTAAAGCTTTTTCTTGAAGTCAGTTTGCTCCTTTCAAATAAACTCATGACTGAGCAGGTTGTAGATTTTCTTTTAATTTGACCCACTCTTCAAGTTTGACAAGTCATATATTTTGTTTGGTTTGCAATTTTACACTTTGATTAGTACATTTTAAATCTTAATTAGTTAATCACGGTACTTTTTTTTTATTTTCTAAAATTATTTTGCACGAAGTTATAATAAATATTCATAATCTTTTAGTAATATATTTTAATTTGTATTACTAATTAACCTAAGTTTGGCCGGTTAACTGTTTTAAACGGATCTTAAAGGATGCCTTATCCCTTCCCTTTAGGATAAATAAGAACTCTTATCTAGAATCGCATTAGTTAAGTAGATTATTAATCGGAGTTTAATTTTTTTTAGTATTTACTTAGTTAAAATAGGTGTCCTAATTCACCCTTAAAATAATTAGGTGGCGATTCTTTAAGTTAAATAATTAGGAATCACCAATATGTTGTACTTCGCCTTTGATCCAGTTAAAATAGGTATAACACCGGATATGCGACGAGCTCAAAACCAAATTCGAGGAGACAGCTGAGGCCAATGACCTCCTGAAGGCCGAGCTCGAGTTGGCTACTCAAGTTCAAAGAATCCTCGATGTCGAGAGATCCGAATTGGTGGACAAATTGGCCCAGGCTGAGGCCAACTTGGCAGAAGCCCTTAAGAACGTGGAGGCTGTCGAGGCTCATACCACGATTGCGGTGGAAGTCCCGGAGGGCCACCCTCGAGCAAGCTCAACAAAGTTTTGGGGACCTCCCGGCCCTGATACTTGAAGCCAAAAAGACCGAGGAAGAAGCCAAGAGAGCCCTCGATACCGATTCCGAGGATTTCGAGCGGACAGTATCCGAGCGTTTCGGTTCCAGCTGCACCGGATAGATCAGGGCCTGTACTTAGCCTTTATTTTGCCTTTGCCTTTTTGGCTTGTTTTTTGTTTTTTAACTTCGTAGGAATTTCAGGTGTAAAAAACCTTACATATATGGAATGTGCATTTTCCTTGCTTATTTTCTTTATTCTTTAATCTGTGTTTATTATGACTCTTGCTCGGAGCCATTTTTTCGGATTATGCCTAGATATTGGCTTTCCACTTCGTCCGGTATAATTTGTCCGGGGATTTGATCGAGTGGTTTGCCTGTGGGACTTATTTATGCTCTGTGAATTCAGACGTCTCCGAATCACATTAGGCATTTTAGGGCCGATATTTTTCGACAGTTTCACTTATTGTGGATTAGGTTCGGACACCTGAATCCCAGCCTTAGAATTTTGATATAGCAGTCCCCATTCGGGGGTGTTTAAAGATTTTGGCTTGGTTTAGTGCGGCCTTGTTGCCTCTGTCGAGTTTCGACTATAGTTCCCAGTGTATGGTATTTGGATAAAATGATGCCGAATTTTGGCGGTAATCACGGAGGGTAGCGTGCTTAACAAGAAGATGTATCCGAAATGCAATAATCTGAATTTTCAGTAATCTTTATATTGCAAGTATTTGCATGTACATGATATGAGGACTTTGTCCGTTTCATTCTGTTTTTGCCGTAGCAAATACTAAATGGACACGATTCGTTCTGATCGTTTGGTCCTTACATCAAAACTTAATACAGAAGGTCCGGTTCTGGACGAAAACTTCCCCGGGGTAATGCCCAATGGCGTTCTCCTGCTTTGTTGAGCTGCTTCGTTTTTTATTCACCGGGGTAAGCCTCGATGTGGGTATAGTAGTCCCCTAGTGTTTATTCGAGCTGCATGGTCGGGTAAGCACTATCAAGTCCCCACTCGTAGGGTATACCCCCGAGTTTTTGAACACTTGTCCTCGTTTCTATCAAGTAACACGCTGTACTTGTTGCCTCATTACAAACCTTGTCGGAAAACCCGTTTCAGGACAAAACCGTACTAAGGAAAAGAGTGCAACACATGTTTCCAGACCTACCACCTAACTTTATCCGGTACTCGACTTCCTGCAAAAAGAAAGGTTAACACAAAAAAAAATGAGGGTAGTCGTTCGTACCTTAACAGTAGTATTTCTTCAAATGAGCCACATTCTAGTTGTTACGCAACCGTTGTCCGTCCATGGCCTCCAGCTGATACGACCCTTTACCCGTTATTCTTGTTAGCTTATACGGCCCTTCCCAGTTTGGCCCCAACTTTCCGTCATTGGGATTTTTGGTGTTCAAAGTAACTTTCCGAAGCACCAAGTCCCCAACTTGGAAATGTCGAAAATTGACCCTCCGGTTGTAGTACCTTTTCATTCTCTGCTTCTGGGCTGCAATTCGGACTAACGCGTTTTCGCGAAGTTCATCCGTGAGGTCGAGTCTTATGGCCATGGCCTCCTCGTTTGACCCACCGGTGGCGTATCCAAATTGGAGACTCGGTTCACCAACTTCTACGAGAATGAGGGCTTCGACCTCGTAGACCAGTGAGAAAGGTGTTTCTCCTGTGCTTGATTTTGATGTGGTTCTGTAAGCCCACAATACCTCCGGCAACACCTCTCTCTAGTGATGCTTCGCTGTGTCAAGTCTTTTCCTTAGATTTTGAATTATTATTTTATTCGTGGATTCTACCTGTCCGTTTGCACTTGGGTGATACGGAGTTAATACAATTTTCTTGATCTTCAACCCCTCGAGGAAATCATTGACTTTGCCGCCAATGAACTGAGGACCGTTATCATAAGTTATCTCGGCTGGGATGCCGAAACGACAAATAATGTGGTCCCATATGAAGTCAATAACCTCCTTTTCTCTAATCTTTTCGAAAGCCTACGCTTCAACCCACTTGGAGAAATAGTCAGTCATTAACAAAATAAAACGGGCCTTACCTGGTGGCCATGGTAGTGGACCAACAATGTCCATTCCCCATTTCATGAAGGGCCAAGGTGATACCACTGAGTGTAGCAACTCCCCGGGTTGGTGAATCATTAGGGCATGTCTCTGACACCCATCACATTTCCGGACAAAATTCTTTGAATCCTCTTTCATCCGGTTCCAATAATAACTGGCTCTAATAATTTTTCGGACTAAGGCCTCTGCACCGGAGTGATTTCCGCAGGTCCCCTCGTGGACTTCTCTCATCACATACTCTGTTTCTCCGGGACCCAAACACTTGGCCAAGGGCCCGAAGAAAGACCGTCGATACAATTGGCCGTCCACTAGGCAGAACCGTGCTGCTTTTGTCCTTAGTGACTGTGATTCTTTTGGGTCACTTGGAAGCTTTCCATCTTGCAAGTAGTCGATGTATTTGTTGTGCCAATCCCAAGTTAGCCCCATCGTGTTTATTTCAGCATACCCGTTTTCTATCGCCGAGTTCATCAAGTGCACCATAGTGTCGGGGTTGATTTCTTTCCCTTCGATTGAAGAGCCCAAATTGGCCAATGCGTCGGCCTCGCTGTTCTGCTCCCGGGGTACATGCTGCACGGTCCAATCTCTAAACTGGTGTAGTCTCACTTGGATTTTCTGCAGATACTTTTGCATTCGCTCATCCTTGACCTCGAAGACGCCATTCACTTGATTAACGACCAAGAGAGAGTCGCATTTTGCTTCGATTATTTCGGCCCCCATACTCCGGGCTAATTCCGAACCTGCAATCATAGCCTTATACTCGACTTCATTGTTAGTCAACTTAATAGTTCTAATGGACTGTCGAATGGCATCCCCGGTGGGAGTTTTAAGGACGATTCCTAGTTCGGAACCTTTGAGGTTCGAGGCCCCGTCCGTGTGTAACGACCAAATACCCGAAGCCTTTCCCGAGGTTAACAGAAGCTCTTTTTCAACCTCGGGGACTATAGCCGGGGTAAAATCTGCCACAAAATCGGCCAAGATTTGGGACTTAATGGCCATTCGGGGTTTATATTCGATATCATATCCGCTAATCTCTACGGCCCATTTGGTTAGTCTACCCGACAATTACGGTTTATGCATGATGTTCCTTAGAGGGTAAGTAGTCGCTACACATATCGGATGACATTGAAAGTAGGGTTTGAGTTTTCTAGAAGCACTTACCAATGCCAATGCCAACTTTTCAAGGTAGGGATAACAGGTCTCCGCATCCCCTAAAGTTCTACTCATATAATATATAGGGAATTGTGTACCTGATTCTTCTCGGACCAAAACACCACTTACTGCTACTTCGGATACGGTAAGGTAGAGAAACAACTGTTCGTCCGCTTTCGGTGTGTGTAGTAGAGGTGGGCTAGACAAGTACCTTTTCAACTCTTGCAATGCTCTTTGGCATTCCGGTGTCCAAACGAAGTCGTTCTTCTTCCGTAATAAGGAGAAGAAACGGTTTTATCCGAAGACCTCGATATGAACCGACTCAGTGCTGCTATTCTTCCAGTGAGTCTTTGCTCTCCTTTGACGTTATTTACCACCTCAATATCCTCGATGACTTTGATCTTGCCCGGGTTAATCTCAATTCCTCGGTTGGACACCATGAAACCCAAGAACTTGCCCGACCGGACACCGAAGGCATATTTCTCCGGGTTAAGCTTCATGTTGTATTTACGGAGTACATTGAAGGTTTCCTGCAAATGTTTTAAATGGTCCTCTGTTTCCAGGGACTTGACAACCATGTCATCAATATAAACTTCCATTGTTTTTCCTATATGTTCTTCGAACATCGCATTAACTAGGCGTTCGTAAGTTGCACCGGAATTTTTTAATCCGAAGGGCATGACATTGTAACAGTAAGTCCCGTACCGGGTAATAAATGATGTTTTCTCTTGATCCTCCGGGTGCATCCGGATTTGGTTATACCCGGAGTAAGCGTCGAGAAAACTCAACATCTCATGCCCGGCCGTCGTATCGATCATTCTATCGACGTGAGGCATCAGAAATGAATTCTTTGGGCATGCTTTGTTTTATTCCTTATAATCAACGCACATTCTAAATTTATTACCTTTTTTCGACACCACCACTACGTTAGCTAGCCAATCCGGGTATTTTACCTCCCGAATAGAGCCTATTTTCAAAAGTTTTGTTACCTCATCCTTTACGAAGGCGTGCTTTGGTTCTGCCATAGGCCTCCTCTTCTGCTTCACCGGGGGAAATCTCCCGTCGAGGCTGAGCTTGTGAGTTGTTACTTTCGGTGGCACACCTGTCATATCTATATGGGACCATGCGAAATAATCGGCATTAGCTTGAAGAAACTTAATTAACTTGTTCCTGAGCTCCAAGGTTAACTCCGTGCCCAGGTATACCTTTCTATCCGGTAGATATTCGAACAAGATGACTTACTCCAGCTCCTCCACTGTAGACTTGGTTGCATCCGAGTCATCCGGCAAGACGAATGATCTGGGTAGACCAAAATCATCTTCTTCATACCCCGGGTCTGACCCCTACTGCTCCGCTGTCGAACCCGTACACTTTAGTTGTTATTTAGAGTCCTTGCCACCGATTAACTTGTCCTCTTTTGGATCCGGTTTTTTGGGGGCGCTTCCTCAACCGTGAACATCTCCCTTGCAGCGGGCTGTTCTCCTCGGATGGTTTTTACCCCCTCCAGTGTTGGGAATTTCAGCAGCTGATGTAATGTCGATGGGACAACCCTCATGCTATGTATCCACGGCCTACCGAGTAAAGCATTATACTTCATGTCTCCTTCGATGACATAGAACACTGCTGAATGGTGCCGTCAATATTGACCGGCAAAAAAATCTCCCCCTTCGTGGTTTCACTCACCATATTAAACCACTGATCACTTGAGCGACCGGTACAATCTGATCAAGTAGTCTCAGCTGTTTGACCACTCTCCACCGGATGATGTTGGCCGAGCTACCTGGTCAATCAAAATACGCTTGACTTGTGATTTAAAAATAAGAACAGAAATTACCAAAGCATCATTGTGCAGTTGAGTGATGCCTTCTGCATCTTCATTGCTGAAGGAGACGGTACCCTTGGGCACATAAACTCGGCTCCGCTTCTTGCGTACAACGGAGATCTTTGTCCGTTTCATCACCGGCCCTCGAGGGGCGTCTGTACCACCGATTATCATGTTGATTACATGCTGAGGTTCCACTGGTTTAGCCCGTTTGTGGGATTCCTTTTCCTTATAATGGTTTTTAGCTCGTTCATTCAGGAACTCTCGAAGGTGGCTATTTTTCAGTAACCGAACCACCTCCTCCCTCAATTGGAGACAGTCTTCAGTTCTGTGCCCATGAGTTCCGTGGTACTCACACATCACGTTCGGGTCCCGTTGACCGAGATCTGATCTCAATGGTCTCGGCCATCTTGCTTCTGCGATACGACCTATGGCCAAGACGAGATCCGAGGTATTGATGCTGAAGTTGTATTCCGATATCCTCGGTAGGTCTTTGTTGGTAGCCGAACTCCCGACATCACTTCTAAATGACAAACCTCGACTGTTCGACTGGCGCTCGGTCTGTTTATCACCCCGATCGGAGAATTTACTAGGACCGACCCTCGATTTTTCAGACCTGAAGCTTGGCTTTTCTGAATGAGAGTACGGCCAATACCTTTCCCTCGAGGGTCTTGACTCTGGCTCGTAATTTTTCCTCGATCTTTCAGGGCTTTTGCTCATGTTTACGGGTCCCGGGGGGAGCTCGAGCTGGTCATCCTCTACCCGAATCGTTGATTCATACTTGTTATGAACATCAACCTAAGTTATAGCTTCATATTCCAACAAGTTTTCTTTCAGCTTGAATGAGGCCATCGAGCTTCGAGGATTAAGCCCTTTAGTAAAAGCCTGTGCAGCCCATTCCTCCGGAATCGGAAGGAGCTCTATCCGTTCCCTTTGGAAACGGTTCACGAACTCTCGTAGTAACTCATCATCCCTCTGGTCTATGAGGAAGATATCCGCCTTCCGGGCCTGCACCTTCTTAGCCCCGGCATGGGCCTTGATGAACGCATCCGCTAGTATTTCGAATGAAGTGATTGAATGCTCGGGCAGATGGTCGTACCAAGTTAAAGCTCCCTTTGATAGGGTTTCCCCGAACTTTTTCAACAACACGGACTCAATTTCATCCTCTTCGACGTCATTGCCTTTTATGGCACAGGTGTATGATGTCACGTGCTCCTGTGGGTCCGTTGTGCCGTCATATTTCTGGATATCCGGCAATTTGAACCTCTTCGGGATCAATTTCGGAGCCGCACTTGGAGGGAAAGGCCTTTGGATATACCTCTTCGAGTCCAGTCCTTTTAGAATAGGCGGGGCTTCCGAGATCTGATCCACCTGAGAGTTATATATTTCTACCCTTTTCTCAGTTGAGTCTACTCGCTTTGCCAATGTTTCGAGCATTCTCAGAACCTCTGTGGATGAATCGGCTCCTGACCCATTGCTTTCGACTATTCGTGTTTCATCCCTCCTGGGTGCGGCAACGCCCTTCAACCTTTCCAGGGCCTCTTTGTCGTCTTTGCTTTGCAGCTGGGCTATTGTGATTCCTTGTTCGGCAATGGCGATTCTCTGTTCCTGCAACATTTCAAAAATTAATCGTAAGTTGATCTCATTCGGGGTATCCGGTACTTTCCGGCTTTGTGCTCGGGGTAAAGTAATTGAATTGTGAGTATTTAAGGGATCAGTGGCCGGCTGGGTGGCATTCTCCTGGTTCACGGTGTTTTGCCGGTTGAGGCCTTCCCTCGAATCAAACGGAATTTGGGTCGATGGGATCCGCTGGCAAGTCCCTTAACCCACTGTTCTCGTTTTCGGCAACGATCTCGTTATTAACATGGCCAGATTGTCCACTACTTGCTATTTGGTCCGTTTTCACAGAGATGAACAAAAGATTTTTTTTTAATCTAACGGGTAAGAGATAGAAGCCAAGATTAAAAGACCGCTATTATCCTAGCCCCACCGTGTGGAATCTGTTTACCCCGAATTTAGGTAATCAATTGAATTTGTAAGTGAGGTATAGGATATGTGGATAAACTTTAATATATTTTTGGTTTATGTTGAATGTATATATGGATTCGTGTGCAATGGTATGTATATATGAGTATATGTGTTAATAAATTGAAGAAATACGTAAATATTGATGATTAAGCTAAGAATACATTGAATGAATAAACCCAACTCCACTAGTTCGGACCAGAAAATGAGAGAGAGAGAGAAAGCTTCAATGTATATATTTTCTATTACAATGTTATAGATCTAAAAAAGCCAACCCTTAAAAGTAGGGAGATGCCCCCTATTTATAGTTTTGCCTTATGGGCCTTGCATACAACATAAAGCTCTTTTAGAATAAAGAAAACCCTAAAAGGATAAGGTTGGGCCGTACGGTCTGACACCCGTACGGCTGTCGGTACAATGTGACAGAACGGTCTTGACGCATGAAAATTTTGTAACTGATTAACCGGACTAACGACCACGATCAACTCGGTCATGGAGAAACCGGACTAACGGCCACGATCAACTCGGTCATGGAGAAACCGGACTGGCTGTGATGCGGAGTTTGGTCCGGAGATACCGGACTAAACAAATTTGCTTCACTTTTCTCAGATCAGCCGCAGCTGGTGCAATTCCGCCTGTCTCTTCTTATCCCCGGTCCCCGGTCTCACCGGTCTTGCATACATCCGGTTTTTATTGTATACAGAATCAACAGTTTGAAAAATCTTATGAATTTGATATATGAATACATATATCTATCTATTTATATATTATAATATAAAGCACAATATTGATAGACGAAAATAATCTCAAAATGTTGACCGACTATTAAAGTTGGATAAAGACTAAGAATCATAAAAGAAAGACTAGATTCTACTAAATGTGATTAATTTATGTACGTAAGCCAATTGTAGGTCTTGCTAAAGAGAAAGTGTATCTCTAAAAGGTTCGTGTGGTGTTCTCACTATAAGAGCCGCATCTCTATTATCTCTAATGTTTTTTTAACCCCTCATTTTGGAGGCTATAGTGTTTTCATACTTCTCCTCCCGCATCATTCGAACTCTGGACTTACCGGTCGTGGGTGAAGGTGTTTTACCAATTAGCAACTTTCACTTGTCTATTATCTCTAATGTTGATTTGGTGCCTAACAAGTTTTTTCTTGGATGTCTTCCCATCTAGATATGCTCCTCCTGTAAGTAAGTATTGGTTACTACTAGAAAAGGGGGGGTTTTGCCACCGGCAATCAATGGGAAATTTGTGTTATAAAACATGAAACTTTCTAGGAAAAGTGGGAAACCAACTCCCTAGGAAAAGTGGGAAACGTGTTCCTATTGAAACGCTTTAAAACTTTCTAATTTTTACGTGTGAAAACATCACTATTTTTTCTTTTTTCACTGATTCAATCAAAATATCAATGAAAATAGCTACTGAGCATTTTTCAGTAAAAAATTTTAATGGGAAAATAATGATTTTTAAGTAATGAGTACATCATAAATATACTATATGTCCCATGCCTGTGCGCAGCACGGGCTATGCGAAACATCATTGCACAAAAGTGGTCCGACCCAGAGTTAGTTTCAAGCCCACTCACAATGTTAATATAATACGCTTCATCCTATGTTATTTGTGGAACATAACTGTACAATTACATTTCTGGGGATGCTCCCATGAGAATGAGAAATACAAAAACAGTCGAACTATTCATATTCATGTTGGTGGTTCAACCAATACAAAAGTTGATGCTACAATTGACAACAATTTGGAATTTAACAGCTGTAGGTGACAACACATACTTTCATCTTGGTATCCACTGCAAGAAAAGAAAATCAAGCATTAGAATCATAACATACCGTACCTAGCTAAATCTAGGATAATCAAAGCGAAGCAGGAGAGAAAGGGCTAGCCTCCTGTTACTTATTGCAATTCAGAGGAAAAAATATCAAAAGGTATTGTGTCACTTGGGTGAAACAGAAGTCCCTCTATTATTAGAATGGTGCCGGAAAATTTTCAATAGTTAACCTTGTTGAAACACCCATATTGCTGCAATTACATAGCTCATTCAAGTCAAAAAAGAAAAAAAAAATACAGCTAAGCTCCATGAAAAGTCTACGCAGGATGCGTGAAGAGATGAAATATAACAAAATATTATTGGTCATCTCGCTCCTATAAAGTTAGACTTTATTTAAATCAGTATGAATAGTTGTGGTAAGAGTAGTATTTGCTGCGTTTTATTTTTCTCCCCAACATTGTAAATGTTAGTTAAGAAATATTAGCTGAATTTTGTGTTATTCCTTGATACAGAAGTTGAACTTACCTATGTACATGGATCATTTCAAGTTACCTGAGCAACAACATAGTAGAAAAGATCACCCCTGACAAAGACAAGTAATAATCAGCATGAAATTTTTCATAATGTAACATTCTTGGGAATCCATGCAAAATATGATTCTCTACAAAAGACATTCTGTCATCTATACAATAGGAATATCAATTGTGAACAGAAAGCTAGTTCATCACCTTGAAATAGCAAAAATAGCATACCTCAGACATGGCATAAAGCTTCCATCTAACAATGTATTGCAACACATCCATTGAAATTCAAGTAATTGATTCCTCATATAAGTTGTTGAAAGAAAAGTCTCGCCTGAATAAAAATAATCACAATAGGACAGATCGCATCAGTAAACAATACATTCAAGGATAGAGACAATCAAAAACTTATCTAATAAAGTCTTGAGATACTAAATGCTATGCAATGAAATGAAATTGAGTAGCTAATTATTGCTAGGTCTTCTTCTAGAAAAAAGAAAAAGGCTAGTGGCTTTCTGTTAGATGGTACTTTTTGTAGCATTGACAACTAAAAAGATGAAAGAGTATTCTAGCTAGAATCTTATGTTACCCCTATCTTCACTGAATCTAAGGTCGAACCTATTCACTGTTGTACCTGACTATAGGCTCCTCATGCTGCCTTAGCTGATAAGAGGCGCATGGGTGATCATGGTAAGAGTCATCATAATTAAATCTTTCGTGCTTGCTTGTAGCTCCATCGCTAATTTCTACATATGAAATAATCTAATCAAGAACAAGCGCTGTCTAAATTATGACAAGCAGCCCCTAAAAGAAAATGTTCACAGCCTAGAATTTTGAGTGCTGGTATACTGAGATACGGGATGAGGTTAAGACCCATTTGGTTTGAGTGTGCACTTTGCGACAACTAGTTTCAATATCACCAAGACCATTCTTGAGATTCTTTTTTTGGTACCTCATAGATGAATCTCAACTGACTAAACACTGTTTACCCCGAATTTGGATAATCAATTAAATTTTTGAGTGGGTATAAGATATGTGGTTTAGTCTTAATCTACTTGATGAAAGAAAGATATAAACATGGATATAATAAGACGAGAGAAATGATAATCGGTGATTTGCGATATGCTTGTATGCTCACTAGTGTATGAGTGTTACCCGATTGTAATAATGCAAGAAATAAATGCAACAGATATGACCGCAAGCAGGTGTTTGAGAGAGAGATTTTGCATATATATATATATATATATATATATATATATTGCTATTACAAAGTGTTCTTGATGTGTGGAAGCCAACCCCCTCAAAGGAGAGGGATGAGCTCTATTTATAGTGTTGCCTTCATGGGCTTCATACAACACTAATCATTAAAAAATAAGAGAAAGGACAACTCTGAGTGGGTTAGGTTGGCAGTACTGTCTGACACATGCATGGTTGGTGGTTGACCATGGCAGGACGCTACCGACGTGTGGCTCACGTGCAATGGCTCTTCCGGACCCATGACCACGGATAATCGGACTAACGGCCTCGACCGACCCGGTGATGAAGAAACCGGATTAAATGGTGCCTCTGCTTAGCCCTGGTCATAGTGCTCCTCCGGATTAGAATGGAAATCTTCATGTATGCTTTTGTCCTCTTCTTCCTCCGGACCCTTGTCTCACCGATTTACACTTATCCGGTTTTTACCGTATACAGATAGTCCCCACACTTTCTAGACTGAAGTTTCATCGGAGTAACGGGAAGTGGAAGAGTCAAGAAACCAGTGATCCCCTTAGACCGTAGTTATCTCTTCATTTTGGCGGGAACAGTTGCGTCACGTTTCCCCTTTATCGGCTACGTGTCTCATCCCGGATGGCCGATTCTGACAACCGCTGCACGCACGTCGTTTCAAGTCATTCCACATTAATTATGGGGGCACGTGGCGCTCCCGGATTGGCCGGGGAATCGTAACCGCCACAGTCCCATGCCTATATAAGGCCCTTCCATTTCATCATTTGAACATTTAGCTCCTCGATTAATCCTTTCTGCTTCAAACATTCCGCCTCTTACACACTCAATATCCTTGCTCCTAATCATCTGAAAAACTTGATTCTCGTTGATCTGCTTCTTGCATTAGGAGAAAAAGGATCGATACCGCCACCTTTTCTACTTGTTATTCTCGCCTGTTGTTGCTTCCTTCCGTAGCTTTTGCCACTTTGTGAACCCTTTGGCTGTTCCCTTTGCTCCTTTGCCTCCCTTATTTCCTCTTTCGAATCATTCAACTTCTTCCTTTCATATTTCCCAATGTCTAAAACCACTTCCCATGACATTCCCTCGGTTTCATCCCCAGGAACCGAGGCCGTATCTCTGGTTAAAGCGAAGAGCTCCTTCGAGCCTACATCCTCGGATATTATACCGGCCAAAATCAACTTCAACAAAGACCTCGAGGTTGAAAAACCTTCGTCGGTGTCCGACAGGGGATTCGATGTGAGGCGATACCCCTCTTCCATTTTCGAGGATAGGCTCGACCTGGTCCGGGCTGACTACGGGTGGCATACGCGTTCGGTTCAAGTCTTCGCCCCTGGGCCGGACGAATCAGTCACCGACCACCGGAAAGGCTTTTTGTACGTTTACACTTACCCCTTCACTCTCAAACTCGACCCTCCGATCGACCCGGTCATCTTAGACATGTGTCGGACTTACGGCGTGACCTTGGCTCAAATCGGCCCGATTGTTTGGAGGGTCGTGGCGTGCCTCCGGTTAGTGGCCAATAACACCGAGAAAGAGTTCACGTTGGCCCATTTGATACGCCTATATTCCCCGAGGCTATTCCGGGGCGGCTTAATAAAATTAGCAAAAAATGCAGCCGGAACCCCTTTTTCTCGAAGATGGATGAAGACAGAGACCGAGGCTGGTTGGAGTGGTTCGTCCGGGTGCGGACCTCGGACATCATCCCGAATGATTTCATGCCCTTCCCGGAAGAGTGGAACAACAAGAATAAGCTTGAACTTCGAGTTATTGCCTTTGTATGTTTTGTCATTCTTCGGTCTTATTTTCTTACTGCTTTTCTTATTTTCATTAGCCAACGGATACATTCATCTGGTCGTCCGTAACCTGAATGAATGGGTCACGGCACTCCTCAGCCAGTATGACCACGACAACCAGACATGGGCCCACCTGTCAAGCGGCCGATGGGTCGCCTAAAACCACGGTAGTACTTTGCTTTTACCCGTGTTCACTGCATTTTTCACTATCCGCACTCATTGTCTCTTCGACTTTCAGGTTTACCCAAGGGCTCGGTGGATCCAAGATCGGAATCGGGCGCCGAACCCACAGCGTCGACACCTGAGTTCGATTCAGCGGGTTGTCCCGTGCCCTTGCTGCTGTTGCGGCTGCTAAAAGAAAGAGGCCCTCGGAGAGAGGGCAAAGGTCGAAGAAGAGGGCGAGGAGCGTCGCCCGGTCTTTACGGGATAAAGCAGAGCTCGATATCATTATTTAGAGAGTTGATGCCGATTCTCCCGTGGCTCCGATCCCTGAGGAGGTCGTTGCCGTTTCACCTCTTCCTTCTGCTGCTGAAGGACTTCTGGTTCCGGTCTCACGAACAGGTGCGGAAGAAATTCTTTCCCCGACTCCTCTAAGGTCAATTGACTTTTTCGACATTACAGGTGAAACTTCTTCTGAAGAAGCTCCCCTGCAAAGGATAAGGAGGTCTGGGGAGGCGGTCACTGCTGAAGCCGGTCAAAGGATTGGGCCGGTCCCGGAGATCGAAGTCCCCGTTGACGTCGATCTGACGCCCGAGCACGAGCCTGCTGCAACTAAGGAACCCCCGAGCTTTGCCGAAGATAGTGAGGCTGCTCCAAGTTCCTCTACCCCGGCTCCATGGCTTGACGATTTCGATAATATGTTCTCGGGCACCCCTCCCGCTACCGGCAAAGCTGCGGGATTCGGGCATCTCCCTATCCCTCGGGCCACGAGGTCGGCCAGCCGATCCTTTGAGTCCGGAGCTAAAGACAGCTTGGTGCGTATTTTCCCGGCGCCAAGCGTGGAACCGAGGAGAACAAAGTCGGTTGTGGTCACCGTCCCCGAGGACTGCAGCTTTCTTTCTCACCCGGTGGGCGTAGCGAGCTATCTGAGGCCTCTTGTCTCAGATTCGGACAAGCGGAAGATGACCGGGGTCACCTGGCAATGCCTCATCAACGAGGGTATGCATGCGGGAAACCGGGTAGGATTTTAAGCCGTTTCTGCTCACCTTTACTGAGGATTTTAAACCTGTCCCGTTCAAGTTTTTAACTTGCTTTCTTTTGCAGAGTGTGGTGCTTGTCAACGAGGCCTTCGTCCGCGCCCAGCAAGAGATGGATGATCTTAAGGGCCAATTGGATGCCCAGGGCCGGGAAACGGAGAAGTACCTGCACCTTCTTCGGGAGAAGGAGGAGGAGTTGAGTCGAGCAGTCGTTCTTTCCAATCTTTGGCCCGAGCTTAACGCAGCGAAGGCCGAGAACAGTCAGCTGAGAAGTGAACTGGTCGGCATGAACGAATACAATCGGAGCCTCGATGCTGAGAAGATCGGCCTTAGCCGGGATAACACTCAAATTTCCTCGAGGCTCGGTGAGCTTGAGACCACTTTCTCCCAACTCCGGGAGGAGCTAGATTTGGTGAAGTCGGATGCTGCGAGCTTGGCCAAGAGGAACCGGCTGCTCGATTCTGAGAGTGCCCGGTATCAAAAACGTGCCAGGGTGTTCGAAGAGAAAGCGGAGAGCAGGGCCCGGATGTGCGATGATCTGAAGAACGAACTTAAGGAAACGGCCGTTGCAAATGACACCCTCCAGGCCAAGCTTCAATTGGCCATCCAGATGCAGAATGTTCTTGGGGAGGCTCTGGATGCCCTAGCAGCGAAGTTAGCCCAGACCGAGGCTGATTTGGACGAGGCTCTGAAGAGCGTCGAGGCCGCCGAGGCTTAGGCTACTATTGTTGCTGAGTACGAGGAAGTGGAAGTCCCGGAGGATTACTCTCGAGCAAGCCGAGCATGGCTTTACCGATCTTCCGGCCCTTGTTGCCGAGGCTAAAAGGGTCGAAGAAGAGGCTAAGGATGCTCTCGGTTCCGACTCCGATGACTCTGAGCGGACAGAGTCTGAGCGCTCCGGTTCCAGCCATTCCGAGTAGATTAGGGCCTGTACTTGGCTTTTATTTTTATTTTATTTCTTGCCTCTGCAGGACTTTGGTTTTCCGATGTAAAAAACATCCCTTTGTATAAATGAAAAATGCATCTTTCTGGTTTCCTTTATTTGAATGCTTGCTATTGCTTTTGCCAAAAGTGTTGGTCCGTTTTGAGGGCGAGCTGGCTCGTGGTTGTTAGTTCGCCGTGCCCGTAGGACTTACCCGACGCTTTTTTTAGAACGAATAGACTCGTAGTCGTTAATTCACTGTGCCCGTAGGACTTACCCGATGCGTTGTGAATTCAGATGTCTCTGAAACACGATAGGCATTTCCTTAGGGCTAGTATTTCTTCGGCCTTGGCTAAATTTTGACGTAACAGTCCCCGTTTGGGGAAGTTTATCAAATTTTAGCTCAGATCATTGTGACCTCGTTGCCTTAGTCGAATTTTTTAACGACTTAGGCTCAGTTCACTATGACCTCGTTGCCTTTGTCGAATTTCGACCATTGTGCTCAGTATAGGGCGTGTGAATGAAGCAGTGTCGAAATATAACGGTTACCACCGGGGTAAAGTCCATTTATCAAAAAGACACCCGAGATGTTGTTGTCCAAACTTTCGACAGTTTTGTACTTGCAAAATGTTTGTTCACATGCGAATTTTTATTCCTTTTGCCTTTGCCGTAGCAAATACTAAATGGGACACGATTCATTATGATCGTTTGGTCCTTACATCGAATGCTAAATGGGACACGATTCATTATGATCGTTTGGTCCTTACATCGAATGCTAAATGGGACACGATTCATTATGATCGTTTGGTCCTTACATCGAATGCTATGGCCGGTGGCCGGGATAATTTTGCCGTAGCAAGTGTTGAGTTTCTTCGTCTGCTTTTGACCGGGGTAATCTTCGATGTGGGCATAGTATTCCCCTAGCACTTATCCGAGCTTCAAGGTCGGGTGAGTGCTATTAAGTCCCCACTCGGAAGGCGTGACCTCGATGGTCCAGGCGATCATCCCTTATTTTTGTCAAGTAACACGTTGTACTTGTTGCCTCATTAAAAACCTTGTCGGAAAACCCATTTTGGGACAAAACCGCACTAAAGAAAAGAGTGCAACACGTGTTTTCAGATTTGGGTTCTCTGCTCTGTCTGGTACTTGGCTTTCTGCAAAAAAGAAAAGGTCACAAATAGAGAAAACATGGGGTATTATTACCTTAGCAGTAGTATCTCTTCAGATGAGCCACATTCCAGTTATTGCGCAACCGCTGCCCGTCCATGGACTCCAGCTTGTATGATCCCTTGCCCGTTACCTCAGTTATCTTGTAGGGTCCTTCCCAGTTCGGGCCCAGTTTTCCTTCGTTGGGGTTCTTGGTGTTCAAGGTAACTTTTCGGAGTACCAAGTCCCCAACTTGGAAGTGACGAAAATTGGCTCTCCGATTGTAGTACCTTTCCACCCTTTGTTTTTGAGCGGCAATACTGACCAACGCCTTTTCGCGAAGCTCGTCCGTGAGGTCGAGTCTTACGACCATGGCCTCCCCGTTTGATTCCTCGATTGCATATCGGAACCGGAGGGTCGGTTCACCAACTTCTACGGGGATAAGAGCTTCAGCCCCGTAAGCCAACGAGAAGGGAGTCTCCCCCGTGCTCGATTTTGATGTAGTACTGTAAGCCCATAATATCTCCGGTAATATTTCTCTCCAATGATGCTTTGATGCTTCGAGTTTTTTCCTCAGGTTTTGGATTATTGTCTTGTTCGTGGATTCCGCTTGTCCGTTTGCACATGGGTGATACAGAGTTGATACAATTTTCATGATCTTCAACCCTTCAAGAAACTTGTTGACTTTGTCGCCTACGAAATGGGGCCCGTTGTCACAAGTTATCTCGGCGGGGATGCCAAAGCGACAGATGATGTGATCCCATATGAAGTTGATGACCTCCTTTTCTCTGATTTTTTCAAAGGCCTGCGCTTCAACCCATTTGGAGAAATAATCAGTCATAAACAAAATAAAACGGGCTTTACCTGGTGCCCACGGCAATGGGCCGACGATGTCCATTCCCCACTTCATGAAAGGCTAGGGTAACACCACCGAATGCAACAGCTCTCCGGGCTGATGAATCATCGGAGCATGCCTTTGACACCCATCGCATTTACGGACAAAATTTTTTGAGTCTTCGTCCATTCGGTTCCAATAGTAACCGGACCTGATAATCTTTCGGACCAGAGCATCGGCACCGGAGTGATTGCCGCATGTACCTTCGTGCACCTCTCTCATCACGTACTTCGGCTCCCCGGGGCCTAAACACTTAGCCAGCGGTCCGAAGAAAGACCGCCGATATAATTGGCCGTCCACCAAGCAAAAACGGGCAGCCTTGGTCCTTAGTGACCGTGATTCCTTTGGGTCGTTTGGGAGCTTACCATCACGCAAGTAGTCGATGTATTTTTTGCGCCAATCCCAAGTTAAACCCATAGTGTTTATTTCAGCGTGTCCGTTTTCTATGGCTGTGTTTGACAAGTGCACCATCGCCCCAGGGTTGATTTTCTCCCCTTCGACCGAGGATCCCAAATTTTCCAATGCATCGTCCTCGCCGTTTTGCTCCCTCGGTATGTGCCGCATGATCCATTCTTTAAATCGATGAAGTACCACTTGGGTTTTTTCAAGAAACCTCTGCATCCATTCGTCTTTGACCTCGAAGACGCCGTTCACCTGGTTCACGACCAAAAGCGAATCGCATTTTGCCTCGATAATTTTGGCCCCCATACTTCGAGCCAATTCCAAACCTGCAATCATAGCCTCACACTCGACTTCATTGTTAGTCAATTTAGCAGTTCTAATGGAGTGTCGAATGGCATCCCCGGCCGGGGTCCTAAGAACGATCCCTAGCCCGAAACCTTTGAGGTTCGAGGCTCCGTCCGTATGTAGAGACCAAATGCCCGAGGCCCTTCCCGAGGTCAGCAGAAGCTCTCTCTCGACCTCGGGGACCATAGCCGGGGTAAAATCTGCCACGAAGTCGGCCAAGATCTGGGATTTGATGGTCGTTCAAGGTTTATACTCGATATCATAACCGCTAATTTCTACAGCCCATTTGGTTAACCTACCCGACAATTCCGGTTTATGCATGATATTTTTCAGAGGGTAAGTAGTTACTACACATATTGGATGGAATTAAAAATAGGGCTTTAGCTTTCTAGAAGGGCTCACCAATGCCAATGCCAATTTTTCCAAATGGGGATAACGGGTCTCCGCATCCCCCAAAGTTCTACTCACGTAATAGATAGGGAATTGTGTACCTGATTCTTCTCGGACCAAGACGCCACTTACCGCTATCTCGGAGACAGCAAGGTAGAGAAAGAGCGGCTCGTCCGCCTTCGGTGTGTGCAGCAACGGGGGGCTAGACAAGTACCTCTTCAATTCCTGTAGAGCTTCTTGGCACTCCGGTGTCCAAACGAAGTCGTTCTTCTTCCTCAGTAAGGAGAAGAAACGATGACGCTTGTCCGAAGACCTCGATATGAAATGACTCAATGCCGCTATCCTTCCGGTGAGCCTCTGTACTCCTTTGACGTTATTCACTACCTCGATATCCTCGATGGCCTTGATTTTGTACGGGTTGATTTCAATACCCCGGTTTGACACCATGAAACCCAAAAATTAACCGGATTGGACACCGAAGGCGCACTTTTCAGGGTTAAGCTTCATGTTATACTTGCGGAGCACGTCGAAGGTTTCCTGCAAATGCTTAAAATGGTCCTCTGTTTCCAGGGACTTAACAACCATATCGTCAATGTAAACTTCTATTATTTTTCCTATTTGTTCTTCGAACATCTCATTAACTAGGCGTTGGTAAGTTGCACCGGCGTTTTTTAGGCCAAAAGGCATCACATTATAGCAGTAAGTCCCGTACCGGGTGATGAAGGACATTTTCTCTTGATCCCCCGGGTGCATCCGAATTTGGTTATACTCGGAGTAAGCATCGAGAAAACTTAACATCTCATGTCCAGCCGTCGCATCGATCATTCTATCGATATGAGGCAACGGAAATGAGTCCTTCGGGCATGCTTTGTTTAAATCCTTGTAATAGACACACATTCGAAATTTATTACCTTTTTTGGGCACCACTAACACATTAGCAAGCCAATCTGGGTATTTCACCTCCCGGATAGAACCTATTTTTAAAAGTTTTGTTACTTCGTCTTTTACGAAGGCGTGTTTTGCTTCTACCATGGGCCTTATTTTTTGCTTCACTGGGGAGAACTTCCCTTCCAAGCTGAGCTTGTGAGTTGCTACTTCTGGTGATATACCTGTCATATCTATATGCGACTATGCGAAGCAATCGGCGTTAGCTGGAAGAAATTAAATTAACTTGCTCCTGAGCTCCGGGGTAAGCCCCGTGCCCAGGTATACCTTTCTATCCGGTAGGTACTCGAACAGGATGATCTGCTCCAGCCCCTCTACAGTTGACTTGCTTGCATCCGAGTCATCCGGTATGAGGAACGATCTGGGTACCTCGAAATCATCCTTTTCATGCACTGGATCCGACCCGGTGTGCTTTGATTGCTATTGGGCGCGCTCTCCTCCGGTTACACCCTTTTCCTTCTGAACCGATTCTATGGGCCGAGGTGCCGCTTCCTCTACTGCGAACATTTCCCTTGCAGCGGGCTGTTCACCTCGGATGGTTTTTACCCCTTCCGGGGTGGGGAATTTCAGCAACTGATGTAGCGTTGAGGGCACGACCCTCATACTATGTATCCAGGGTCTACCCAGTAATGCATTATACTTTATGTCCCCTTCGATCACGTAGAACACCGTTTGTTGAATGGTGCTATTGACGTTTACAGGCAATGAGATCTCCCCCTTTATGGTTTCACTTACCATATTGAACCCGCTGAGTACCCGGGCTACCCGTACGATCTGATCAAGCAGCCCTACCTGTTCGACCGCTCTCCACCGGATGATGTTGGCCGAGCTACCTGGGTCAATCAAAATACGTTTAACCTTAGTTTTAAAAATAAGTACAGAAATTACCAACGCATTATTGTGCGGTTGAATGATGCCCTCTGCGTCCTCGTCATCGAAGGAGATAGAGCCCCCGGATAAGTGATCTCGGATGCGCTTTTCACGAACAATAGAAATCTTGGTCCGTTTCATTAACGGCCCCCGAGGGGCATCGACAGCCCCAACTATCATGTTGATTGTATACTGGGGTTCCACCAGCTCGGCCCTTCGATGCGCTTCCCTTTCCTTGTAATGACTTTTGGCTCGTTCACTCAGCAGATCTCGGAGATGACCGTTCTTTAGTAACTGGGCTACCTCTTCTCTCAACTGGCGACAATCCTCTGTTCTGTGACCATGGGTTCCGTGATATTCAGACACCATACTCGGGTCCCGTTGGCCCGGATCAGACCTTAGAGGTTTCGGCCATCTTACATCCGGGATGCGACCGATGGCCGAGACGAGGCCCAAAGTACTAACGTTGAAGTTGTACTCCGATATCTTTGGCAAACCCTTGCTACCTGCAGAACTTCCGGATCGCTCGTGAATGAGAGACCCCGGCTGTTCGACGGGCGTTCGACCCGCTTACTACCCCGACCTGAGAAACGACTTGGGCTCACCCTTGACTTTTCCGATCGAAAACTTTGCCTCTCCGAATGGGAGTATGGCCGATACCTTTCCTTCGATGATTCGGCCTTTGTTTCGTGACACTTCCTTGGTTTTTCTATACTTCTATCCACATTTATTGGGCCCGGGGGGAGCTTGAATTGATCGTCCTCCACCCGAATCTTCGACTCGTACCGATTATGGACATCGACCCACGTCACAGCCTCATATTCCAGCAAGCTTTCTTTTAATTTGAACGAAGCTGTTGAACTTAGAACATCGAGCCCCTTTGTGAAAGCTTGCGCGGCCCATTCCTCTGGAACCGGGGGGAGTTCCATCCATTCCTTTTGGAACCGGTTAACGAACTCACGCAGTAACTCATCGTCTCTTTGGGTTATACGGAAAATATCGGCCTTGCGGGCCTGTACCTTTTTGGCACCGGCGTGGACCTTGATGAAGGCATTGACGAGCATTTCGAAGGAGGTGATTGAATGCTCGGGTAGATGGTCGTACCATGTCAATGCTCATTTTGACAAGGTTTCCCCAAACTTATTCAGCAGTACCGATTCAATTTCGTCCTCCTCCATATCATTACCCTTTATGGCGCATGTGTATGAGGTCACGTGCTCGTCCGTTGTGCCGTCATATTTCTGGATATCTGGCATTTTAAACCTCTTCAGGATTAATTTCGGGGCCACATTTGGAGGAAAAGGCCTTTGGATGTACCTCTTCAAATCTGGCCCTTTCAGTAAAGGCGGGGCCCTCGGGATTTGATCCACCCGAGAGTTGTACGTTTCAACCCTCTTCTCGGTCGTGTCTACCCGTTTTGCCAAGGTTTCGAGCATTTTTAGGACCTCGGTCGAGGATCCAGCTCCGGATCCATTGCTCTCAATGACATGTGCCTCCTCCCTTCTGGGTTCAGCAACACCGCTCGTTTTTTCCGGGGTCGTTGTATCCCCTCCGTTCTGCAACCGGGCTATTGCGATTCCCTGCTCGGTAATCGCCGCTCTTTGCTCCTGCAACATTTCAAAAATTAAACGTAGGTCAATATTATCATTGGGTGTACCTGGTTCTTTCCGATCCTGTGCCCGGGACAGGGTAACAGAATGGTGTGTATTTAGAGGGTCAGTGGCCGGTAAAGTGGCATTCTCCTGGTCCACGGTGTTTCGTTGGTTGAGGCCCTCCCTCGAATTAACGAGGTTAAGATCAGATGGATTTGGTGGTCCTCGTGGACCGCTTCCTTCGTTTTCGGCCACGATTTCGTTGTTGTTAACATGACCGGATTACCCACTGTTAGCCATTTAGTCAGTTTTTTCAAATACGAACAGAAGGTGTTTTTTATTTAGATGGGTAAGGTAGAGATCAAGACAAAAGGCCACTATTATCCTAGCCCCACGGTGGGCGCCAAACTGTTTACCCCGAATTTGGATAATCAATTAAATTTGTGAGTGGGTATAAGATATGTGGTTTAGTCTTAATCTACTTGATGAAAGAAAGAGATAAACGTGGATATAATAAGACGAGAGCAATGATAATCGATGATTTGCGATATGCTTGTATGTTCACTAGTGTATGAGTGTTACCCGATTGTAATAATGCAAGAAATAAATGCAACAGATATGACCGAAAGCAGGTGTTTGAGAGAGAGATTTTGCATATATATATATATATATATATATATATATATATATATATATATATATATATATATATATATATATATATATATTGTTATTACAAAGTGTTCTTGATGTGTGGAAGCCAACCCCCTCAAAGGAGAGGGATGAGCTCTATTTATAGTGTTGCCTTCATGGGCTTCATACAACACTAATCATTAAAAAATAAGAGAAAGGACAACTCTGAGTGGGTTAGGTTGGCCGTACTGTCTGACACACGCATGGTTGGTCGTTGACCATGGCAGGACGCTACCGACGTGTGGCTCACGTGCAACGGCTCTTCCGGACCCACGACCACGGATAATCGGACTAACGGCCTCGACCGACCCGGTGATGAAGAAATCGGATCAAATGGTGCCTCTGCTTAGCCCCGGTCATAGCGCTCCTCTGGTTCAGAATGGAAATCTTCATGTATGCTTTTGTCCTCTTCTTCCTTCGGACCCTTGTCTCATCGGTTTACACTTATCCGGTTTTTACCGTATACAAACACTACATGAATAATTAAGTTTCCTGCATGTACACTTCAATATACCTGTGCCACTTATGAGCTCACATATTCAGTTATATACAAGGTTTATTAATGCGGACATGATACTTTTTTTTTAAAGGAGAACTAAAACAACAAGAAACTAGCTCGAAACTAAGCGAGGGAATGAGACCCAAGCAACTTCTCCTGCAATACGCCAAGAAATGCTAGAAGGAACTTGTGAATGTCATTCAAAGCGAGATTCTTGACTAAATGCCAGATTAGCTAAACTATCAGCAACCGAATTAGCCTCCCTATAAATTTGGGTAACAGAGACCACCCAGTTTCTAGCCAAGAGGTAAAATGTGGTTGACAATATCACAATTCTGATGAGGCACGGTTCTTCCAACTCGCAACACCTGAACTATAATAGCATTATCAATTTGTAAGGCAACTCAACGCCACCTTCTATCCCAGGCTTCCTAAAGGTCAGTGAGGACTCTCTATAGCTCTACTCTAAATGATGTACAAACTTCAATTTTGACTGAAAAAAACTCCAAGCCACCCTGCAGTTCCCATCAAAATACTCCTTCGAAGAGCTCCACCTGTGTTCAAAGCTACCTACCCAACGCTAGGAGGTGACCAGCCGAACGAAACCATATGCTTACTGTTAGATACTTCCCGAAAATTCTTCAACAAAAGACAAGAAATATACAAGCTTTAACCATGCTAACAAGGGCTGTTATCTTTTTGTCCACCTAAAGATACTCATTTTGAAAAAGAGCATTATTACGCCACATTCAAATTTTCCAGCAGGTGTATCCGAAGAAGATTCTCTAATCGTCATCTGTAACTCCTTTGTATATAGACATTAAATTGTCAGTAAGCCAATCATGGATATCAAGAGGAAACAACTGAGACATGTCATCTGGATCGAGAATGCGAACCCAGATAGCCCGAGCATGAATACAGTCCCGCAAAACATGCAACACAGACTCCTCATCTGCTCCATAGTCCGTGCAAGTACCCGCTGAAGTAAGATGTCTGCAATATCTCTCCAAATTTGTAAGGATTATACCTTTGCCGCACAATCAAAGGAACACTCAAATTTTTTCAGGCCTGGACCAGCCCCAAATTAATTTCCAGATTCTATCAAAAAGAAAATTCTCAAAATTGTTAAGAACCTCATACATCGAAGCAACTGTGAAGGAATCACTAGTATTATTTCTCTAGAAAAAATCATCATCTCCAAGTTTTTAACTAGGAGGCAGAAAATTGCCAAGTAATTTCACTATTTGTTGTGGAACATAGAGAGAAAGAAGCCTGCAAATTCCAGTCTCCGTTATTCCCGACAACATCTATTGATCTCCAATGTGATCAGGAATAAAATTATCAACAACCTCAATTAAAGGTTTATCCATCAACCAAATTTCATACCAAAAGGAACAATTTTTATCATTAGCTTTTGACCAACAAAGATTATGACGGACAAAAGGCCAAATCTTGCACATACGATACCATAAGGCTGTACCTCGAGAAGAAGGAAAAATCAAAGGCAGAGGCTTACTTTTGATCGCATGTTTTCGTTCTAACACTGAGACCCATAATGCATGAGGTTCTAGATAAATCTCTAAGAAAGCTTGGCAATAAAAGCATCATTAAATTTGCTAAGACTTTTGATGCCAAGACCTCCTTTCTCTTTTAGTTTCAAGTGAAGTTAGTCCCAATTTACAAAATACACTTTTCGAGAATCCGCGTTACTTCCCCAAATAAATTTCCTACACAACTTTACAATTTTAGAGCAGATAATTATAGGGATGACACAAGAATGCATGGCATAAGAAGGTACTGACATAAGAACCGAATTAACAAGTGTGATATGCCCTACCAAAGTGAGGGAGTGAGACTTCCAAGAACTTAAATGACTTTTAAATTTATCCACTAAGTAATTATACCTACAACCAGCCCGACCATGAAGAATGGGTACACCTAAATAGTGACCTAAATTGTTAGAATGTTTAAAGCCAGAAAGTTGTTGAAGGCTAGAAATAAACTTCGAAGTGCAATTTATGGAAACACAAAAAGCCATCTTTCCACATTAATATTCTAACCAGAACAAGTACAAAAATCCTTCAGTACACCCGAAATTACCTGTAACTTATCCAAAGAAGCCTCCGCAAATAAGACAAGATCGTCCGCGAACAATAAATGAGATGAAGGGGGCCCATGTCTACCCAAATGAATAGGACGCCAAACACCATCTGTGACCGCTTTATTAATGCCATAGGATAACCTTTCCATGCAAAGCACAAAAAGATAAGGTGATAATGGGTCACCCTACTGAACTCCTCTTGAAGGAATAAAAGAATCTCTAAGTTTTCCATTCTAAATTAAATTTGAATTACTTGCCGCCCAACTTTTGACAATCACATTAATCATGGAACCCAACCTCCACAAGAATGTCATAAATAATATCCCAGCGAAGACGATCATAAGCTTTTTCTAGATCAACCTTAATCATTATCCACCCCTTATAGCCTCATTTCTATCGTATAGAGTGAATAAATTCTTGAGAAATGATAATATTATCCACAATTTGGCATCCTGAAACAAAGATAGTTTGCGTCCTATTAATCAAGGTAGGGAGACAAACTTGCAACCGATTAGTAAGGACTTTCGTTAATACTTTGAAAATCACAGGAAGCTTACTAATAGGTCTGAAATCAGAAATAACAGAGGGACTATCTTTCTTAGGTATAAGAGTAATGATAGCCTTACACATTTTATCTTTAAATTCCTTGCCATTTAGAGACTCCTGCACAAACTTACATACAGAGCTTTTAACAATCTCCTAACTGGATTGGAAAAAAGCTGCACAAAAGCCATCAATACCCGCTGCCTTGAATGGTTTCATCTCAAAAAGAGCATTATGAACTTCATCAACCGAAACCTCTTTATTAAGAGAAATCATGCACTCATTAGATATATGAGGAAAACAGCTCCTGATAGGATAAGGAGGGGCAATAGTCGTATCTGATGTATAAAGTGCACTAAAAAAATCCACAACATGCTTCTCCAAAATCATTTTATCAAAGCACCACTCAGAGTCATCAATCTTCAAACAATCAACAATAGCTTTTTTGCGTCGTACCATAAAACGAGCATGAAAATACAATGTGTTTCGATCCACAGAGACCAACCAATCAACATGAGGTTTTTTTTTCAAAAGATTTCCTCTTGATTCAAAATAGTTTCATATTCAAGACGCAACTTGATTGCAAGATTAGAGAGTTACCTTGAGTCCCTGGTAGCTAAATATCTCTCAATACCTTGAAGATGAGCTAAGATGTGCTTCTTCCTTTTAAAAATATTTTCAAATACATTTTGGTTCCAAGCAGAAACTTTATGAGAAAAAGAAGAGAGAGCCTTATTGATATCTGCAGAAGAATCTCAAGTCGTCGCAGTAAAATTATGAAAGTTTTTATTAAGAATCCACAGAGCTAGAAAACGGAATGGAGCAGGGCCGGATCGCAAATGAACAACATTCAACTGCAGCAGGAGGGGCTGATGATTAGATAAAACTCTTGGTAGGTGAACAACCGAAGCATAATCAAACATCAAACGCCAATTTAGACTACAAAGACACCGACCCAATCTTTGATTGACTAGACCCCTGTGCCGGCCCAAATGGGGACCTTGAAAACCCATATCAATTTAGTTTGAAGAACTAATAAAATTCTGAAAGTAAGAGCAAGGACGACTCCTTCTAATTGCTCCACCAATCTTCTCATGAGAGAATAAAAATGAATTAAAATCTCTAGCTAAGCACCACAGCAAACTGAAACAACTAGAAATATGAGAAAGGCCATCCCAAAATATTCTACGAACACCTGCTATTGGACTTGCATAAATAGCAGTAAAGATAAATTCTGACAAGCCTGAATTAGAAATCTTCAAATTCTTAAACTGAAAAGTGAAAGATAAAAAATCAATATCCAAGTAGTCCTGCCAAAGAACCCAAATTCCTCCAGAAAATCCCTGTGCCTCAACCCGAAAAGAGCGGGGAAAATCAATTCTTTTAATGGCTTTATCCACTTGAATGCCACTGATTCTGGTTTCTAAGAGAACCACATAGTATTGACTAATCATATCCTGAATATAATTAATCTTAGGGGCTGAGCCTAAACCTTGACAATTTGAAATATATGACTTAAAATCCATAAACAAAATATAGAAAAGAAAGAACTAGCACATATGTGCATCAAAAAGTCAAGTAGAGACTTTGCTTCCAGAAGATGAACCTCCAGGAGCAGATATACCATCCATGACCATATCAATATGAGACTGCATAACATCTGTTATCAAGACATTCTCTACATCAGCAGAGTTAGGAGGCCGAATTTGATGAGAGTGACCAACCTCTTTAGACCGCAGATCAGGAGGTTTGCTACCACTAAATTTGGAGGTGACTAATATAGTGGGTTTATTAATACCTCTATCACGAACAACAATAGAGTTATTCTTTGACTGAGATAATATGGGGCGCGGAGTTGTCACCGTTTTATGTGTTGACACCCAATTTTGTCCCGCCTTTCTTCCAAAAGATTTATTTGCGCTGCTAATATTTTTGACAGCTTAAGAATAGTTATTTATTAGAATTATTAGCTTTCTATTAATATCGTCGTTCTTCATTATCCAAATTATTATTATTATCATTATTATTATTATTATTATTATTATTATTATTATTATTATTATTATTATTATTATTTACTATTATTATATTATATTGCGATCACTTAATATTATAATCGTCATGGTCACTTTTAAAATTTGTATTTGTCGTTTTATGAAAACGCATCGCATTTGTTTTATACCATTAAACGATAGCATTTACTTATTATTTTTTTTATTTTATTTATCACACAACTATTACGATATCATATGATTTTTCCATTTTGAATGCAAATAAATATATTTTTATATTAAGTGATGTTTTAGCACGCGTTAATATATAATTAACTAAAGAAAACATCTTTTCATTTTTTAAAAATTTGGAAGCCTAGAAATTAAAGGAAGAATGCAACAAAGGACAATAAGCAATACTTATTTCAATCCTTTAAAAACGGCCCATCTCCCTCCATTCAAATTCGGCTAGCCCAACTCAAATATCCGAGCCCAAATTAACTAAATGTTTTCCACTAGCCCAACAACCCTATAACCCGGCCCACTAAAGCATTAAATCCCAAACCCCTTTTTCATTCTTCAAAAGAACCAGCAGCAACCAAACGAACCCTAAAGCCCCACACTGATACATAGTAAATTCAACGTAAACCCAACTGTTTTTCAGCCGTTTTTTTTGGCAAAGTTTCAAGGAGATTTCACTTTCTCAGTCGTTTGCCCCACCATTTCGGGCAATGCATTGATGGAAGCTTTGTTCGTTTCCCATCTCCAGCTATTACCCAACGCTCCTTTCTAATTTTAGACCAAGTTTCACCATTTCGGGTAATGCCTGAACCATCACATGATATCTCCAACGTTCGGATTTCAAAGGCTGGGGAATTTGATTTCAATTTCACTTTCAACTCCCGCCCAAAAGCATCACTCTAAGAACCCTAATCTGGATCTATAAATATGAGCATTTTTGGAACCTTGAGGGGGCTTTTTTGGCCGCCTATATTCCTCCAAAATTATTAATTTTCCTCAGCTCCAGTACCCCTTAGTCTTTACTCGAAAATACTAAGTTGTCCTAATCTCTCTTTCGCCTCTGCCATCGCTTCGAATCTGAGCGTATTCAAGCTCGGAGTTCTTAGTGTTCGAGCGTAGATTTAAGACCCCGCACCCTGTTCGCTGCACCCCAAAAAAGGTCGGTAATCCTCCTTCTCCTTTCGCTTCAGTTCTGTTCTATGTAAATTTATATAGTTAGATTAGTTTAGTTTAGTTGGTTCTAATTTGGTATGTTTAGATTGCTGGTTTGTGTTCCTTTAGTGTAATTTCTTCCTCGTCAGAGTTTATTTTCATTTTTTTAAGTTCTGTGTCTTTTCGATTTCTCATAAAATTAGCCTAGTTTTTTTTAATGTTGTTGGAGTTGGATAAGTAATGATCTTCCCTATTTAAATTCTAGCGCTCTTCCCTTTTCTTTATGTTTTTATATAGTTCTGTGATTGTGGATTAGTTAGATTAGTTCTGGGTTGTTGGGTCGTGTTTACATCTCAGTTTTCTTTACTTAAGTTCCTGGGATTCAGATGATTAAAGCTTTAATTTACGAGTATAAAATTTGGCCATGTTAGCTTAACTAGTTTAAATAAATATTTTCTTCATGGACTAAGTGTTAGTGATATTCCCACACATTCACTGTTGGGTTGAGCTTTGACTATCTGAATCTTATTTGTAGAATATGTGTTTTCTGATTTCATAATTGTAATGAAGTTTACCTTTCATTTAGGATTTAACTATCTGGATTTTACAAACTAATTTACTTCCTTAAGTTGAGCAATGCTTTCTTCTTTCATTCTTCGAGCCTATCTTTCTCTTTAAATCAATATAAGAATATAAATGCTTTAAATAGTTTATCTCTTTTAAGGTTATTTGACAAAATGTGAGTCGAAAAGCCCTTGTTTGAAATTTGGAAATGATGTTTTTAGTTTAAAGTTTCAAGAGTACTCAAATATGTTTGTCCATCTCCTACCCCCTTTTAGGTATTATGGATGTTGTCTTGTTTCTCCTATTTGGTTTGAGTAGGTTTAGTTCGGGGCTGCTGAATGGCTGGCATATTATGCAGATTCATTTTTAGTTGCCTCCAATTCCTAAAATTCAGTTTGTTTAATTTCCAATCCTTAGTTAAGAGTGCAAACCTCAGCTAAATGCTATCCTAAACTTGAATAATCAAGCATAAAGTGTTATGTGTCTTACATTCACTTTCCTGTCTATTTCGTCACTTTCATTTGTATGGAGTATGTGTCAAAATTAGCTTTTTCCTTTTTCTTTTACGAACATATGTAGGAATAGGCTTTAAAGTCAGTTGAACCAATTAATGAACAAAGAGAATAGCAAGCTATGAATCTGTTTTGGTCACTGTAATGAATGTTTATTAGTTTCCTCTTTTTATTTTTATTTTTATGAATGTTAATATGTCAAGCTGTGTTTGATTGCTTTTACAGTCCCGGAAATTTGAATCGTTTGTCACTAATCTTTGTTTCCCCTTCTTTACATGTACACGTTGGAGCAAATGAAGTCTTAATTCAGGACTCTCTCACAATGTAGTCTCGAAATGAGACTCGGCGCTATTGCTCTACCCATGCATGGAGTCGATGCGTCCCATACTCTTTAATCACAACACTCGGCGAGAAACAAGCGAAATCGCTAATCGCTTGAGGTTGTCTATGACATCTTTATCATTTTCTCTTCTCCCCTTTCCTTATCATTCATTTTATTTCACCCTTTGTTTTTTTATGATTGCTAATTTATCTGTATGTTGATTTGTCTGTGGTTTGAAAGTATGTGTGTAACTTATGATTCACGTAGGATTAGAATGGGTAGATTTTTATCATTTAGGATTACCGCTCTGAACATTAAGTACTTATTTTCACCATATAGAGTGCATCATTCATATAATAATGTTTTAAACTTTCTTAGTTATAAGTTATTTTTTTTCTCTCAAAGCTATTTTCTTAAATTTTAGACCTTAGAATTAATTAACCTAAGTTTAGCCGGTTAACCGTTATTAACGGATCTTAAAGGATGCTTAACCCCTTCCCTTTAGGATAATTAAGAACCCTTACCTAGAATCACATTAGTTAAGTAGATCATTAATCGGAGTTAAATTTGAGCATTTACTTAGTTAAAATAGGTGTCCTAATTCTCCTTTAAAATAATTAGGTGGCGACTCCTTAAGTTAAATAATTAGGAATCACCAATATGTTGTACTCCGCTTTGACCGGTTTAAATGGGGTATAACAGCTTGGCGACTCCACTGGGGACTTTAGGTTCTTAACCATAACAACTTAGGTTAATAATTAATTAATTGGATGTTTTGGGTGTTTGGTCTTTATTTTTGCTTTTGTTGTTTTCTTATGTGCTTTTAAGTGGCTGTTTTATTATGTGGAATTTTCTATGTTACTGCTTTCATTAAATTGGCATTCCATTCATATTTCCTCCATTTCTGGAAAACTCACACTATCACACGTATAAGCGAGGTGTGTTTTGCGCACCCACAAATTTTTTCAAAAATCCAAAATTTTAGGAGAGTTGGCATATGTGCGGGGTGTCCGAATTCCGGTGACCGCGTAGCCTTCTCACTCGAGTAGTCCACTCGGGAACCTTGTGTCTAGTAGGCCAAATCTTAGAAAACTTAAGATAGAGCTTTGCTACCAATTTTATTAAGTCATGCATGCATAAACCTTAGGTGGGTCGATCCTAGGTATCGACTCCACAATTAGGAAACCTACCGAATTGTCGACGGGTTTTTCATAACCCAACGACCAACAAGCATATTATGTGTAACGTGATAGTGATAGAAGGATCCAAGCCTAACCACGACATGTCGAGTTTGGGAGTCATTTCTTTTTGTAGGAAGTTTTAACATCCCCAAGTTCTGAACTTTTCAATTACGTCGCTTAAAACAAAAAAAAAATTCTCTTGTAAATCGAGTTCTTGAATTATCGGAACAAGTTAAAATATTTTTGAATTCGAGTTAGCTATCGCGTTGTTTCGAAGTTGATTCGTAACTCTTGTCGTCCTTGTCGCTGCACATACAAAAAGTATTTTTTCCTTCCTTCAGTTTACTTTCAGTAATTTAAATATGTAGGAGTGTTATTTGTGTGCTTTAATGGTTAGCTGCTAGTTTAGCTTAGTGTGACCTTGTTGTAATATTTAATCAATCATGATTAGCAATTAGTTTGTTAGAATAGTCTTGTTTAAATGCCTAGTTAACAATGATTAGCTGCAGTTTAATTATTAGTTTGATTCTGTTCAGATGCCTGTTCATTCATGATTAGCTGCTGGTTTAATTGGTAGTTTAACCCTCTGTATTGTTGGATTTATAAATATCAGCAGTTTGAGCTCATGCCTTTTCAATTCCTGTCTAGTACACAAATGTCAGTTGCTAGCTCTTGAATCCAGTTTACATGTTGTCTGCTATCAGTTTAGTGGTTCAGTTCCTATATTACTTACTTTGGGTATAATGATTAGTGTTTAACCAACTACTCATTAGACTTTGATGCGTTCCTAGTGTGTTTACATGGCCTACATCAGTCAGAAAATATGATAAGGTATAATCAGCAGAGTTAATGCCCCTGTTAGGCCTATAAATGACTCAAACTGCCTAATCATGCTAATGTTTGATAAATAGGGGATAAGCTGGCCATTAATCTGTTTAACTGTTTTATTATTTGAAATTAGTTGAGTTATGTGGGTTGTAAGCTTGAAAGTGTCACGACCCAACCCCGTGGGCCGCGACTGGTACCCTAACTGGGTACCCGTACATACCTACTTGACCGAATTTCGTACCACTCAGATTTTTTTTCTTTAAATAGATGTTTACGGAATCAGGGCCCTGGTAACCCTCGGGGCCCGGCTGGTCTCTCCTGCCTCAATCCTCGCCTTGCCCTTCTGGGCAGCTGTTGCCTTCTTCGGAGGCATCACTGAAACATAGCAGATCGTTAGGAGACGATCATCCTACTAATACAGTTCTATCGCACGATCTAAGAATCCAAAGAAGGGTAACATCCTAAATGCCCTGTAGCTTCCTGTTTATAGATGTGGTGCACAACACATTGATAAACAAGACTCTACTAGACACGGCCTGTAGACATTCCGAGGACTAACCGCTCTGATACCACTTCTGTCACGACCCAACCCCGTGGGCCGCGACTGGTACCCTAACTGGGTACCCGTACATACCTACTTGACCGAATTTCGTACCACTCAGATTTTTTTTCTTTAAATAGATGTTTACGGAATCAGGCTGATACAAATACGGCACGCGCGCGAACATATATATGTATATACCTGAACATGCAGACATTTACAGATAAGCCGATAAGGCTAACATACAGACGAAACCCGTAACCCACACATCTATCTACAGGCCTCTACAGACATACAGAATCATATGACGGGACAGGGCCCCGCCGTACCCCAAAATACCATACATACAGAGTCTACAGATAACAGAAGATATATATACCAAAAGTATTTGCTCCGGATCGAAGGAGCTCTTTAGGATAGCAGAATCCGAGCCCTAGACTGGCGGCGTATCACCAAGTGCGCCTGTACCTGCGGGCATGTAACGCAGCCCCCGAAGAACCGGGGGACAGTACGAAAAATGTACCGAGTATGTAAAGCAGAAATATATCAAACATAATCATAATCTGGACCGGAAGCACAGAAATATAATAGATAGGCTCATAAGCCGGACGGACAGAGTCATAGTCCTGACAAACGGACAGGATCATAGTCCAGACAGACAGAATCAGAGTCCATGCGGACATACAGAATCGGGATCCATACGGACATACGGAATAGAAACCCGTCGGTCAGATAATCCAGACGGACAGATGGAATCGTAACCCGTCGGGCAGATAATCCGGACGGACAGACAGAATCATAACCAGTCGGACAGATAATCCGGACGGACAGACAGAATCATAAGTCATACAGACAGACAAAATCACACATAGGGTACAAGAACGTGGTCACCACTCCTGCCGTTGGCACCACAACACGTCAGATATCAGAAATTCTTCTCCGATCTCCGTCACTCATCATCACATAACCACGGTACCCGGGGGCGGACAGATAACACAGCACCCCGAGCCCGGACACATCATACTTCGTAATATATCCTCGGTAACCGGGGACGGACATATAACACAGTACCCCGGAACCGGACACATCATACTTCGGAATTCACATATGGGGCTCGGCGGCCCACCGCACGAAATACGTACCGGCCCGGGATCCGGTGAAAGGAATCATAGCATGTGCACGAACTGATTGATGAGAAACCACATACATATAGATCGTCATACAGAATCAACAGAACGGAAGTAGGCCAACTGGCCGATCGAACCAAAGTATTCGGATAGTTTTCAGACTACGCGCCTACACGTCACTTGGGGAGGCACGACAGATTATAACCAGGACCAGATTTCCAGATGTCAAGAGTTATTTTATAAGATTTGTATAAAAATAGTCATAATGTGATCAAAATAGTAGTCCAGATGTTTTCTGAGAAAATCGGACAGAATTAAGGTAATTAAGATCATACAGAAGGTATCGGGCCTCGTGGGCCCGCCTCGGGTCAACTCGAGGCGACATATGTAAATTACCGATAGTATACCTTATGAGGTCATCCATAATCATCTGGAAGTGTTCCGACTCCGTTTGGGAAGGTTTCGTGCAAAAGTTCACTTTGAAGGCATTTTATAAGAAAAGGGTTTCAATTGTACTGAAGGAATTGGAGCGGATTTCCGTCTCGAATTCCGAGGAACGGAGTCGTACTTAAGGCTCGCGGCCGAGCCTATCACATCCAGAACATGCCTAAGAATAAAGGGAAAGGCCTTCCATACCTCGATTGCGCCTTACGCTCGCTTGGCTTCCACTCCAATCTCGTCAAAAATCTAGAAATGGTCAAGTTTACCAATTGTTAATTTCAAACTTTTCAATAATCCAAACTTGTTACATACTTGCCTACCGAAATTTCGGCAGCATTTCCCCTATATATATATCATCCCCGAGACTTAGCTCGGCTTAATATATCAACACAGCAACCCAGAAACAACATCAATGACAACAACATATATCACAAAATACAAGGTATGGCATAACTAGCCATCTTTCCGACATAACGAAACATCTCTCATTTCAACCTTACACTTCCAAACCAACCCTACCATTTTCATATTCAACACTTATCAAGATCATTACAACATATTTCAGAGGCATATCATACCATTTTCACAAGATATACATAAGATATACGCAATATACAAGTTTCCTACCAAGGGCATATTTCACACACAACTTCCAATCTTTTAGTATAAACATCCATAACATATTCTTACCTTCCAACTTCATCAATGATAACCATAATTCGCATCTTCCTACTTTCACTTCCACATTTACATAATTATAATAAACTTGCATGTTTTCCTACTACAACTTAATAACCATTTTTCCATAACAACAAAAACCATTACTCTTTCATTCACTTCACAATTAACATACTAACAAAATTTAGTTCACATTCCATAATCAACATAATACCACACGGCCACACCTTACTTTTCCGACTTCCACTAAATTCTTTCAACTTTCAATTCCAATACAAATTCCACCATAACCACAACTAGATTACAACATAAAAATTCAACTCAGTATATCCATAAATTAACATACATACACGGCCACTTTCATACAAACACACCCTTTGCAAACTTCCATATTTTCGTAAACTCTACTCATTTCTACATATCACAACATCAACCAAACATCATAACATAAGAAAATGAATTGATTCTTACCTTTCCTTCAAGTTCTCCACTTGCTGCAAAAATCACTTTCTTGCCAAGATACTTATACCACCTTGTAGAGGACCTTGCACTTAGTAGTATTACACCAAAATTACAATTTTTGGGTTCAAGATTGAAGGGCTAGAATTTTTTTTTTCTTTTTCTTTCCCTCTTTCTCCTCTCACCCGAAATGCTCCTCTTCTTTCTTTTGTTCTTGGTTTTTCTTGTTTGTTCTTGAATATTCTAAGGATATGGACAATTATATAATGTCACATGGAATTTAATTAATCCATGGGCTTGGATCCTTGTATGGCCGGTTGGGCCTTATTTCTTTTTTTTTTTGAGCCCAATTGTTGGCTAATTAATTGTAATTCATGGAGCAAATTTCTAAAATTCCAATTTTTTGCCCTTGGCCTCCTTTCGTAATTCCACACCAACGTATTCATAGCCGACACATTCATCCCAAGTAATGTCATTCAAAGCGAGATTCTTGACTAAATGCCAGATTAGCTAAACTATCAGCAACCGAATTAGCCTCCCTATAAATTTGGGTAACAGAGACCACCCAGTTTCTAGCCAAGAGGTAAAATGTGGTTGACAATATCACAATTCTGATGAGGCACGGTTCTTCCAACTCGCAACACCTGAACTATAATAGCATTATCAATTTGTAAGGCAACTCAACGCCACCTTCTATCCCAGGCTTCCTAAAGGTCAGTGAGGACTCTCTATAGCTCTACTCTAAATGATGTACAAACTTCAATTTTGACTGAAAAAAACTCCAAGCCACCCTGCAGTTCCCATCAAAATACTCCTTCGAAGAGCTCCACCTGTGTTCAAAGCTACCTACCCAACGCTAGGAGGTGACCAGCCGAACGAAACCATATGCTTACTGTTAGATACTTCCCGAAAATTCTTCAACAAAAGACAAGAAATATACAAGCTTTAACCATGCTAACAAGGGCTGTTATCTTTTTGTCCACCTAAAGATACTCATTTTGAAAAAGAGCATTATTACGCCACATTCAAATTTTCCAGCAGGTGTATCCGAAGAAGATTCTCTAATCGTCATCTGTAACTCCTTTGTATATAGACATTAAATTGTCAGTAAGCCAATCATGGATATCAAGAGGAAACAACTGAGACATGTCATCTGGATCGAGAATGCGAACCCAGATAGCCCGAGCATGAATACAGTCCCGCAAAACATGCAACACAGACTCCTCATCTGCTCCATAGTCCGTGCAAGTACCCGCTGAAGTAAGATGTCTGCAATATCTCTCCAAATTTGTAAGGATTATACCTTTGCCGCACAATCAAAGGAACACTCAAATTTTTTCAGGCCTGGACCAGCCCCAAATTAATTTCCAGATTCTATCAAAAAGAAAATTCTCAAAATTGTTAAGAACCTCATACATCGAAGCAACTGTGAAGGAATCACTAGTATTATTTCTCTAGAAAAAATCATCATCTCCAAGTTTTTAACTAGGAGGCAGAAAATTGCCAAGTAATTTCACTATTTGTTGTGGAACATAGAGAGAAAGAAGCCTGCAAATTCCAGTCTCCGTTATTCCCGACAACATCTATTGATCTCCAATGTGATCAGGAATAAAATTATCAACAACCTCAATTAAAGGTTTATCCATCAACCAAATTTCATACCAAAAGGAACAATTTTTATCATTAGCTTTTGACCAACAAAGATTATGACGGACAAAAGGCCAAATCTTGCACATACGATACCATAAGGCTGTACCTCGAGAAGAAGGAAAAATCAAAGGCAGAGGCTTACTTTTGATCGCATGTTTTCGTTCTAACACTGAGACCCATAATGCATGAGGTTCTAGATAAATCTCTAAGAAAGCTTGGCAATAAAAGCATCATTAAATTTGCTAAGACTTTTGATGCCAAGACCTCCTTTCTCTTTTAGTTTCAAGTGAAGTTAGTCCCAATTTACAAAATACACTTTTCGAGAATCCGCGTTACTTCCCCAAATAAATTTCCTACACAACTTTACAATTTTAGAGCAGATAATTATAGGGATGACACAAGAATGCATGGCATAAGAAGGTACTGACATAAGAACCGAATTAACAAGTGTGATATGCCCTACCAAAGTGAGGGAGTGAGACTTCCAAGAACTTAAATGACTTTTAAATTTATCCACTAAGTAATTATACCTACAACCAGCCCGACCATGAAGAATGGGTACACCTAAATAGTGACCTAAATTGTTAGAATGTTTAAAGCCAGAAAGTTGTTGAAGGCTAGAAATAAACTTCGAAGTGCAATTTATGGAAACACAAAAAGCCATCTTTCCACATTAATATTCTAACCAGAACAAGTACAAAAATCCTTCAGTACACCCGAAATTACCTGTAACTTATCCAAAGAAGCCTCCGCAAATAAGACAAGATCGTCCGCGAACAATAAATGAGATGAAGGGGGCCCATGTCTACCCAAATGAATAGGACGCCAAACACCATCTGTGACCGCTTTATTAATGCCATAGGATAACCTTTCCATGCAAAGCACAAAAAGATAAGGTGATAATGGGTCACCCTACTGAACTCCTCTTGAAGGAATAAAAGAATCTCTAAGTTTTCCATTCTAAATTAAATTTGAATTACTTGCCGCCCAACTTTTGACAATCACATTAATCATGGAACCCAACCTCCACAAGAATGTCATAAATAATATCCCAACGAAGACGATCATAAGCTTTTTCTAGATCAACCTTAATCATTATCCACCCCTTATAGCCTCATTTCTATCGTATAGAGTGAATAAATTCTTGAGAAATGATAATATTATCCACAATTTGGCATCCTGAAACAAAGATAGTTTGCGTCCTATTAATCAAGGTAGGGAGACAAACTTGCAACCGATTAGTAAGGACTTTCGTTAATACTTTGAAAATCACAGGAAGCTTACTAATAGGTCTGAAATCAGAAATAACAGAGGGACTATCTTTCTTAGGTATAAGAGTAATGATAGCCTTACACATTTTATCTTTAAATTCCTTGCCATTTAGAGACTCCTGCACAAACTTACATACAGAGCTTTTAACAATCTCCTAACTGGATTGGAAAAAAGCTGCACAAAAGCCATCAATACCCGCTGCCTTGAATGGTTTCATCTCAAAAAGAGCATTATGAACTTCATCAACCGAAACCTCTTTATTAAGAGAAATCATGCACTCATTAGATATATGAGGAAAACAGCTCCTGATAGGATAAGGAGGGGCAATAGTCGTATCTGATGTATAAAGTGCACTAAAAAAATCCACAACATGCTTCTCCAAAATCATTTTATCAAAGCACCACTCAGAGTCATCAATCTTCAAACAATCAACAATAGCTTTTTTGCGTCGTACCATAAAACGAGCATGAAAATACAATGTGTTTCGATCCACAGAGACCAACCAATCAACATGAGGTTTTTTTTTCAAAAGATTTCCTCTTGATTCAAAATAGTTTCATATTCAAGACGCAACTTGATTGCAAGATTAGAGAGTTACCTTGAGTCCCTGGTAGCTAAATATCTCTCAATACCTTGAAGATGAGCTAAGATGTGCTTCTTCCTTTTAAAAATATTTTCAAATACATTTTGGTTCCAAGCAGAAACTTTATGAGAAAAAGAAGAGAGAGCCTTATTGATATCTGCAGAAGAATCTCAAGTCGTCGCAGTAAAATTATGAAAGTTTTTATTAAGAATCCACAGAGCTAGAAAACGGAATGGAGCAGGGCCGGATCGCAAATGAACAACATTCAACTGCAGCAGGAGGGGCTGATGATTAGATAAAACTCTTGGTAGGTGAACAACCGAAGCATAATCAAACATCAAACGCCAATTTAGACTACAAAGACACCGACCCAATCTTTGATTGACTAGACCCCTGTGCCGGCCCAAATGGGGACCTTGAAAACCCATATCAATTTAGTTTGAAGAACTAATAAAATTCTGAAAGTAAGAGCAAGGACGACTCCTTCTAATTGCTCCACCAATCTTCTCATGAGAGAATAAAAATGAATTAAAATCTCTAGCTAAGCACCACAGCAAACTGAAACAACTAGAAATATGAGAAAGGCCATCCCAAAATATTCTACGAACACCTGCTATTGGACTTGCATAAATAGCAGTAAAGATAAATTCTGACAAGCCTGAATTAGAAATCTTCAAATTCTTAAACTGAAAAGTGAAAGATAAAAAATCAATATCCAAGTAGTCCTGCCAAAGAACCCAAATTCCTCCAGAAAATCCCTGTGCCTCAACCCGAAAAGAGCGGGGAAAATCAATTCTTTTAATGGCTTTATCCACTTGAATGCCACTGATTCTGGTTTCTAAGAGAACCACATAGTATTGACTAATCATATCCTGAATATAATTAATCTTAGGGGCTGAGCCTAAACCTTGACAATTTGAAATATATGACTTAAAATCCATAAACAAAATATAGAAAAGAAAGAACTAGCACATATGTGCATCAAAAAGTCAAGTAGAGACTTTGCTTCCAGAAGATGAACCTCCAGGAGCAGATATACCATCCATGACCATATCAATATGAGACTGCATAACATCTGTTATCAAGACATTCTCTACATCAGCAGAGTTAGGAGGCCGAATTTGATGAGAGTGACCAACCTCTTTAGACCGCAGATCAGGAGGTTTGCTACCACTAAATTTGGAGGTGACTAATATAGTGGGTTTATTAATACCTCTATCACGAACAACAATAGAGTTATTCTTTGACTGAGATAATATGGGGCGCGGAGTTGTCACCGTTTTATGTGTTGACACCCAATTTTGTCCCGCCTTTCTTCCAAAAGATTTATTTGCGCTGCTAATATTTTTGACAGCTTAAGAATAGTTATTTATTAGAATTATTAGCTTTCTATTAATATCGTCGTTCTTCATTATCCAAATTATTATTATTATCATTATTATTATTATTATTATTATTATTATTATTATTATTATTATTATTATTATTATTTACTATTATTATATTATATTGCGATCACTTAATATTATAATCGTCATGGTCACTTTTAAAATTTGTATTTGTCGTTTTATGAAAACGCATCGCATTTGTTTTATACCATTAAACGATAGCATTTACTTATTATTTTTTTTATTTTATTTATCACACAACTATTACGATATCATATGATTTTTCCATTTTGAATGCAAATAAATATATTTTTATATTAAGTGATGTTTTAGCACGCGTTAATATATAATTAACTAAAGAAAACATCTTTTCATTTTTTAAAAATTTGGAAGCCTAGAAATTAAAGGAAGAATGCAACAAAGGACAATAAGCAATACTTATTTCAATCCTTTAAAAACGGCCCATCTCCCTCCATTCAAATTCGGCTAGCCCAACTCAAATATCCGAGCCCAAATTAACTAAATGTTTTCCACTAGCCCAACAACCCTATAACCCGGCCCACTAAAGCATTAAATCCCAAACCCCTTTTTCATTCTTCAAAAGAACCAGCAGCAACCAAACGAACCCTAAAGCCCCACACTGATACATAGTAAATTCAACGTAAACCCAACTGTTTTTCAGCCGTTTTTTTGGCAAAGTTTCAAGGAGATTTCACTTTCTCAGTCGTTTGCCCCACCATTTCGGGCAATGCATTGATGGAAGCTTTGTTCGTTTCCCATCTCCAGCTATTACCCAACGCTCCTTTCTAATTTTAGACCAAGTTTCACCATTTCGGGTAATGCCTGAACCATCACATGATATCTCCAACGTTCGGATTTCAAAGGCTGGGGAATTTGATTTCAATTTCACTTTCAACTCCCGCCCAAAAGCATCACTCTAAGAACCCTAATCTGGATCTATAAATATGAGCATTTTTGGAACCTTGAGGGGGCTTTTTTGGCCGCCTATATTCCTCCAAAATTATTAATTTTCCTCAGCTCCAGTACCCCTTAGTCTTTACTCGAAAATACTAAGTTGTCCTAATCTCTCTTTCGCCTCTGCCATCGCTTCGAATCTGAGCGTATTCAAGCTCGGAGTTCTTAGTGTTCGAGCGTAGATTTAAGACCCCGCACCCTGTTCGCTGCACCCCAAAAAAGGTCGGTAATCCTCCTTCTCCTTTCGCTTCAGTTCTGTTCTATGTAAATTTATATAGTTAGATTAGTTTAGTTTAGTTGGTTCTAATTTGGTATGTTTAGATTGCTGGTTTGTGTTCCTTTAGTGTAATTTCTTCCTCGTCAGAGTTTATTTTCATTTTTTTAAGTTCTGTGTCTTTTCGATTTCTCATAAAATTAGCCTAGTTTTTTTTAATGTTGTTGGAGTTGGATAAGTAATGATCTTCCCTATTTAAATTCTAGCGCTCTTCCCTTTTCTTTATGTTTTTATATAGTTCTGTGATTGTGGATTAGTTAGATTAGTTCTGGGTTGTTGGGTCGTGTTTACATCTCAGTTTTCTTTACTTAAGTTCCTGGGATTCAGATGATTAAAGCTTTAATTTACGAGTATAAAATTTGGCCATGTTAGCTTAACTAGTTTAAATAAATATTTTCTTCATGGACTAAGTGTTAGTGATATTCCCACACATTCACTGTTGGGTTGAGCTTTGACTATCTGAATCTTATTTGTAGAATATGTGTTTTCTGATTTCATAATTGTAATGAAGTTTACCTTTCATTTAGGATTTAACTATCTGGATTTTACAAACTAATTTACTTCCTTAAGTTGAGCAATGCTTTCTTCTTTCATTCTTCGAGCCTATCTTTCTCTTTAAATCAATATAAGAATATAAATGCTTTAAATAGTTTATCTCTTTTAAGGTTATTTGACAAAATATGAGTCGAAAAGCCCTTGTTTGAAATTTGGAAATGATGTTTTTAGTTTAAAGTTTCAAGAGTACTCAAATATGTTTGTCCATCTCCTACCCCCTTTTAGGTATTATGGATGTTGTCTTGTTTCTCCTATTTGGTTTGAGTAGGTTTAGTTCGGGGCTGCTGAATGGCTGGCATATTATGCAGATTCATTTTTAGTTGCCTCCAATTCCTAAAATTCAGTTTGTTTAATTTCCAATCCTTAGTTAAGAGTGCAAACCTCAGCTAAATGCTATCCTAAACTTGAATAATCAAGCATAAAGTGTTATGTGTCTTACATTCACTTTCCTGTCTATTTCGTCACTTTCATTTGTATGGAGTATGTGTCAAAATTAGCTTTTTCCTTTTTCTTTTACGAACATATGTAGGAATAGGCTTTAAAGTCAGTTGAACCAATTAATGAACAAAGAGAATAGCAAGCTATGAATCTGTTTTGGTCACTGTAATGAATGTTTATTAGTTTCCTCTTTTTATTTTTATTTTTATGAATGTTAATATGTCAAGCTGTGTTTGATTGCTTTTACAGTCCCGGAAATTTGAATCGTTTGTCACTAATCTTTGTTTCCCCTTCTTTACATGTACACGTTGGAGCAAATGAAGTCTTAATTCAGGACTCTCTCACAATGTAGTCTCGAAATGAGACTCGGCGCTATTGCTCTACCCATGCATGGAGTCGATGCGTCCCATACTCTTTAATCACAACACTCGGCGAGAAACAAGCGAAATCGCTAATCGCTTGAGGTTGTCTATGACATCTTTATCATTTTCTCTTCTCCCCTTTCCTTATCATTCATTTTATTTCACCCTTTGTTTTTTTATGATTGCTAATTTATCTGTATGTTGATTTGTCTGTGGTTTGAAAGTATGTGTGTAACTTATGATTCACGTAGGATTAGAATGGGTAGATTTTTATCATTTAGGATTACCGCTCTGAACATTAAGTACTTATTTTCACCATATAGAGTGCATCATTCATATAATAATGTTTTAAACTTTCTTAGTTATAAGTTATTTTTTTTCTCTCAAAGCTATTTTCTTAAATTTTAGACCTTAGAATTAATTAACCTAAGTTTAGCCGGTTAACCGTTATTAACGGATCTTAAAGGATGCTTAACCCCTTCCCTTTAGGATAATTAAGAACCCTTACCTAGAATCACATTAGTTAAGTAGATCATTAATCGGAGTTAAATTTGAGCATTTACTTAGTTAAAATAGGTGTCCTAATTCTCCTTTAAAATAATTAGGTGGCGACTCCTTAAGTTAAATAATTAGGAATCACCAATATGTTGTACTCCGCTTTGACCGGTTTAAATGGGGTATAACAGCTTGGCGACTCCACTGGGGACTTTAGGTTCTTAACCATAACAACTTAGGTTAATAATTAATTAATTGGATGTTTTGGGTGTTTGGTCTTTATTTTTGCTTTTGTTGTTTTCTTATGTGCTTTTAAGTGGCTGTTTTATTATGTGGAATTTTCTATGTTACTGCTTTCATTAAATTGGCATTCCATTCATATTTCCTCCATTTCTGGAAAACTCACACTATCACACGTATAAGCGAGGTGTGTTTTGCGCACCCACAAATTTTTTCAAAAATCCAAAATTTTAGGAGAGTTGGCATATGTGCGGGGTGTCCGAATTCCGGTGACCGCGTAGCCTTCTCACTCGAGTAGTCCACTCGGGAACCTTGTGTCTAGTAGGCCAAATCTTAGAAAACTTAAGATAGAGCTTTGCTACCAATTTTATTAAGTCATGCATGCATAAACCTTAGGTGGGTCGATCCTAGGTATCGACTCCACAATTAGGAAACCTACCGAATTGTCGACGGGTTTTTCATAACCCAACGACCAACAAGCATATTATGTGTAACGTGATAGTGATAGAAGGATCCAAGCCTAACCACGACATGTCGAGTTTGGGAGTCATTTCTTTTTGTAGGAAGTTTTAACATCCCCAAGTTCTGAACTTTTCAATTACGTCGCTTAAAACAAAAAAAAAATTCTCTTGTAAATCGAGTTCTTGAATTATCGGAACAAGTTAAAATATTTTTGAATTCGAGTTAGCTATCGCGTTGTTTCGAAGTTGATTCGTAACTCTTGTCGTCCTTGTCGCTGCACATACAAAAAGTATTTTTTCCTTCCTTCAGTTTACTTTCAGTAATTTAAATATGTAGGAGTGTTATTTGTGTGCTTTAATGGTTAGCTGCTAGTTTAGCTTAGTGTGACCTTGTTGTAATATTTAATCAATCATGATTAGCAATTAGTTTGTTAGAATAGTCTTGTTTAAATGCCTAGTTAACAATGATTAGCTGCAGTTTAATTATTAGTTTGATTCTGTTCAGATGCCTGTTCATTCATGATTAGCTGCTGGTTTAATTGGTAGTTTAACCCTCTGTATTGTTGGATTTATAAATATCAGCAGTTTGAGCTCATGCCTTTTCAATTCCTGTCTAGTACACAAATGTCAGTTGCTAGCTCTTGAATCCAGTTTACATGTTGTCTGCTATCAGTTTAGTGGTTCAGTTCCTATATTACTTACTTTGGGTATAATGATTAGTGTTTAACCAACTACTCATTAGACTTTGATGCGTTCCTAGTGTGTTTACATGGCCTACATCAGTCAGAAAATATGATAAGGTATAATCAGCAGAGTTAATGCCCCTGTTAGGCCTATAAATGACTCAAACTGCCTAATCATGCTAATGTTTGATAAATAGGGGATAAGCTGGCCATTAATCTGTTTAACTGTTTTATTATTTGAAATTAGTTGAGTTATGTGGGTTGTAAGCTTGAAAGTGTCACGACCCAACCCCGTGGGCCGCGACTGGTACCCTAACTGGGTACCCGTACATACCTACTTGACCGAATTTCGTACCACTCAGATTTTTTTTCTTTAAATAGATGTTTACGGAATCAGGGCCCTGGTAACCCTCGGGGCCCGGCTGGTCTCTCCTGCCTCAATCCTCGCCTTGCCCTTCTGGGCAGCTGTTGCCTTCTTCGGAGGCATCACTGAAACATAGCAGATCGTTAGGAGACGATCATCCTACTAATACAGTTCTATCGCACGATCTAAGAATCCAAAGAAGGGTAACATCCTAAATGCCCTGTAGCTTCCTGTTTATAGATGTGGTGCACAACACATTGATAAACAAGACTCTACTAGACACGGCCTGTAGACATTCCGAGGACTAACCGCTCTGATACCACTTCTGTCACGACCCAACCCCGTGGGCCGCGACTGGTACCCTAACTGGGTACCCGTACATACCTACTTGACCGAATTTCGTACCACTCAGATTTTTTTTCTTTAAATAGATGTTTACGGAATCAGGCTGATACAAATACGGCACGCGCGCGAACATATATATGTATATACCTGAACATGCAGACATTTACAGATAAGCCGATAAGGCTAACATACAGACGAAACCCGTAACCCACACATCTATCTACAGGCCTCTACAGACATACAAAATCATATGACGGGACAGGGCCCCGCCGTACCCCAAAATACCATACATACAGAGTCTACAGATAACAGAAGATATATATACCAAAAGTATTTGCTCCGGATCGAAGGAGCTCTTTAGGATAGCAGAATCCGAGCCCTAGACTGGCGGCGTATCACCAAGTGCGCCTGTACCTGCGGGCATGTAACGCAGCCCCCGAAGAACCGGGGGACAGTACGAAAAATGTACCGAGTATGTAAAGCAGAAATATATCAAACATAATCATAATCTGGACCGGAAGCACAGAAATATAATAGATAGGCTCATAAGCCGGACGGACAGAGTCATAGTCCTGACAAACGGACAGGATCATAGTCCAGACAGACAGAATCAGAGTCCATGCGGACATACAGAATCGGGATCCATACGGACATACGGAATAGAAACCCGTCGGTCAGATAATCCAGACGGACAGATGGAATCGTAACCCGTCGGGCAGATAATCCGGACGGACAGACAGAATCATAACCAGTCGGACAGATAATCCGGACGGACAGACAGAATCATAAGTCATACAGACAGACAAAATCACACATAGGGTACAAGAACGTGGTCACCACTCCTGCCGTTGGCACCACAACACGTCAGATATCAGAAATTCTTCTCCGATCTCCGTCACTCATCATCACATAACCACGGTACCCGGGGGCGGACAGATAACACAGCACCCCGAGCCCGGACACATCATACTTCGTAATATATCCTCGGTAACCGGGGACGGACATATAACACAGTACCCCGGAACCGGACACATCATACTTCGGAATTCACATATGGGGCTCGGCGGCCCACCGCACGAAATACGTACCGGCCCGGGATCCGGTGAAAGGAATCATAGCATGTGCACGAACTGATTGATGAGAAACCACATACATATAGATCGTCATACAGAATCAACAGAACGGAAGTAGGCCAACTGGCCGATCGAACCAAAGTATTCAGATAGTTTTCAGACTACGCGCCTACACGTCACTTGGGGAGGCACGACAGATTATAACCAGGACCAGATTTCCAGATGTCAAGAGTTATTTTATAAGATTTGTATAAAAATAGTCATAATGTGATCAAAATAGTAGTCCAGATGTTTTCTGAGAAAATCGGACAGAATTAAGGTAATTAAGATCATACAGAAGGTATCGGGCCTCGTGGGCCCGCCTCGGGTCAACTCGAGGCGACATATGTAAATTACCGATAGTATACCTTATGAGGTCATCCATAATCATCTGGAAGTGTTCCGACTCCGTTTGGGAAGGTTTCGTGCAAAAGTTCACTTTGAAGGCATTTTATAAGAAAAGGGTTTCAATTGTACTGAAGGAATTGGAGCGGATTTCCGTCTCGAATTCCGAGGAACGGAGTCGTACTTAAGGCTCGCGGCCGAGCCTATCACATCCAGAACATGCCTAAGAATAAAGGGAAAGGCCTTCCATACCTCGATTGCGCCTTACGCTCGCTTGGCTTCCACTCCAATCTCGTCAAAAATCTAGAAATGGTCAAGTTTACCAATTGTTAATTTCAAACTTTTCAATAATCCAAACTTGTTACATACTTGCCTACCGAAATTTCGGCAGCATTTCCCCTATATATATATCATCCCCGAGACTTAGCTCGGCTTAATATATCAACACAGCAACCCAGAAACAACATCAATGACAACAACATATATCACAAAATACAAGGTATGGCATAACTAGCCATCTTTCCGACATAACGAAACATCTCTCATTTCAACCTTACACTTCCAAACCAACCCTACCATTTTCATATTCAACACTTATCAAGATCATTACAACATATTTCAGAGGCATATCATACCATTTTCACAAGATATACATAAGATATACGCAATATACAAGTTTCCTACCAAGGGCATATTTCACACACAACTTCCAATCTTTTAGTATAAACATCCATAACATATTCTTACCTTCCAACTTCATCAATGATAACCATAATTCGCATCTTCCTACTTTCACTTCCACATTTACATAATTATAATAAACTTGCATGTTTTCCTACTACAACTTAATAACCATTTTTCCATAACAACAAAAACCATTACTCTTTCATTCACTTCACAATTAACATACTAACAAAATTTAGTTCACATTCCATAATCAACATAATACCACACGGCCACACCTTACTTTTCCGACTTCCACTAAATTCTTTCAACTTTCAATTCCAATACAAATTCCACCATAACCACAACTAGATTACAACATAAAAATTCAACTCAGTATATCCATAAATTAACATACATACACGGCCACTTTCATACAAACACACCCTTTGCAAACTTCCATATTTTCGTAAACTCTACTCATTTCTACATATCACAACATCAACCAAACATCATAACATAAGAAAATGAATTGATTCTTACCTTTCCTTCAAGTTCTCCACTTGCTGCAAAAATCACTTTCTTGCCAAGATACTTATACCACCTTGTAGAGGACCTTGCACTTAGTAGTATTACACCAAAATTACAATTTTTGGGTTCAAGATTGAAGGGCTAGAATTTTTTTTTTCTTTTTCTTTCCCTCTTTCTCCTCTCACCCGAAATGCTCCTCTTCTTTCTTTTGTTCTTGGTTTTTCTTGTTTGTTCTTGAATATTCTAAGGATATGGACAATTATATAATGTCACATGGAATTTAATTAATCCATGGGCTTGGATCCTTGTATGGCCGGTTGGGCCTTATTTCTTTTTTTTTTTGAGCCCAATTGTTGGCTAATTAATTGTAATTCATGGAGCAAATTTCTAAAATTCCAATTTTTTGCCCTTGGCCTCCTTTCGTAATTCCACACCAACGTATTCATAGCCGACACATTCATCCCAAGTAATGTCATTCAAAGCGAGATTCTTGACTAAATGCCAGATTAGCTAAACTATCAGCAACCGAATTAGCCTCCCTATAAATTTGGGTAACAGAGACCACCCAGTTTCTAGCCAAGAGGTAAAATGTGGTTGACAATATCACAATTCTGATGAGGCACGGTTCTTCCAACTCGCAACACCTGAACTATAATAGCATTATCAATTTGTAAGGCAACTCAACGCCACCTTCTATCCCAGGCTTCCTAAAGGTCAGTGAGGACTCTCTATAGCTCTACTCTAAATGATGTACAAACTTCAATTTTGACTGAAAAAAACTCCAAGCCACCCTGCAGTTCCCATCAAAATACTCCTTCGAAGAGCTCCACCTGTGTTCAAAGCTACCTACCCAACGCTAGGAGGTGACCAGCCGAACGAAACCATATGCTTACTGTTAGATACTTCCCGAAAATTCTTCAACAAAAGACAAGAAATATACAAGCTTTAACCATGCTAACAAGGGCTGTTATCTTTTTGTCCACCTAAAGATACTCATTTTGAAAAAGAGCATTATTACGCCACATTCAAATTTTCCAGCAGGTGTATCCGAAGAAGATTCTCTAATCGTCATCTGTAACTCCTTTGTATATAGACATTAAATTGTCAGTAAGCCAATCATGGATATCAAGAGGAAACAACTGAGACATGTCATCTGGATCGAGAATGCGAACCCAGATAGCCCGAGCATGAATACAGTCCCGCAAAACATGCAACACAGACTCCTCATCTGCTCCATAGTCCGTGCAAGTACCCGCTGAAGTAAGATGTCTGCAATATCTCTCCAAATTTGTAAGGATTATACCTTTGCCGCACAATCAAAGGAACACTCAAATTTTTTCAGGCCTGGACCAGCCCCAAATTAATTTCCAGATTCTATCAAAAAGAAAATTCTCAAAATTGTTAAGAACCTCATACATCGAAGCAACTGTGAAGGAATCACTAGTATTATTTCTCTAGAAAAAATCATCATCTCCAAGTTTTTAACTAGGAGGCAGAAAATTGCCAAGTAATTTCACTATTTGTTGTGGAACATAGAGAGAAAGAAGCCTGCAAATTCCAGTCTCCGTTATTCCCGACAACATCTATTGATCTCCAATGTGATCAGGAATAAAATTATCAACAACCTCAATTAAAGGTTTATCCATCAACCAAATTTCATACCAAAAGGAACAATTTTTATCATTAGCTTTTGACCAACAAAGATTATGACGGACAAAAGGCCAAATCTTGCACATACGATACCATAAGGCTGTACCTCGAGAAGAAGGAAAAATCAAAGGCAGAGGCTTACTTTTGATCGCATGTTTTCGTTCTAACACTGAGACCCATAATGCATGAGGTTCTAGATAAATCTCTAAGAAAGCTTGGCAATAAAAGCATCATTAAATTTGCTAAGACTTTTGATGCCAAGACCTCCTTTCTCTTTTAGTTTCAAGTGAAGTTAGTCCCAATTTACAAAATACACTTTTCGAGAATCCGCGTTACTTCCCCAAATAAATTTCCTACACAACTTTACAATTTTAGAGCAGATAATTATAGGGATGACACAAGAATGCATGGCATAAGAAGGTACTGACATAAGAACCGAATTAACAAGTGTGATATGCCCTACCAAAGTGAGGGAGTGAGACTTCCAAGAACTTAAATGACTTTTAAATTTATCCACTAAGTAATTATACCTACAACCAGCCCGACCATGAAGAATGGGTACACCTAAATAGTGACCTAAATTGTTAGAATGTTTAAAGCCAGAAAGTTGTTGAAGGCTAGAAATAAACTTCGAAGTGCAATTTATGGAAACACAAAAAGCCATCTTTCCACATTAATATTCTAACCAGAACAAGTACAAAAATCCTTCAGTACACCCGAAATTACCTGTAACTTATCCAAAGAAGCCTCCGCAAATAAGACAAGATCGTCCGCGAACAATAAATGAGATGAAGGGGGCCCATGTCTACCCAAATGAATAGGACGCCAAACACCATCTGTGACCGCTTTATTAATGCCATAGGATAACCTTTCCATGCAAAGCACAAAAAGATAAGGTGATAATGGGTCACCCTACTGAACTCCTCTTGAAGGAATAAAAGAATCTCTAAGTTTTCCATTCTAAATTAAATTTGAATTACTTGCCGCCCAACTTTTGACAATCACATTAATCATGGAACCCAACCTCCACAAGAATGTCATAAATAATATCCCAGCGAAGACGATCATAAGCTTTTTCTAGATCAACCTTAATCATTATCCACCCCTTATAGCCTCATTTCTATCGTATAGAGTGAATAAATTCTTGAGAAATGATAATATTATCCACAATTTGGCATCCTGAAACAAAGATAGTTTGCGTCCTATTAATCAAGGTAGGGAGACAAACTTGCAACCGATTAGTAAGGACTTTCGTTAATACTTTGAAAATCACAGGAAGCTTACTAATAGGTCTGAAATCAGAAATAACAGAGGGACTATCTTTCTTAGGTATAAGAGTAATGATAGCCTTACACATTTTATCTTTAAATTCCTTGCCATTTAGAGACTCCTGCACAAACTTACATACAGAGCTTTTAACAATCTCCTAACTGGATTGGAAAAAAGCTGCACAAAAGCCATCAATACCCGCTGCCTTGAATGGTTTCATCTCAAAAAGAGCATTATGAACTTCATCAACCGAAACCTCTTTATTAAGAGAAATCATGCACTCATTAGATATATGAGGAAAACAGCTCCTGATAGGATAAGGAGGGGCAATAGTCGTATCTGATGTATAAAGTGCACTAAAAAAATCCACAACATGCTTCTCCAAAATCATTTTATCAAAGCACCACTCAGAGTCATCAATCTTCAAACAATCAACAATAGCTTTTTTGCGTCGTACCATAAAACGAGCATGAAAATACAATGTGTTTCGATCCACAGAGACCAACCAATCAACATGAGGTTTTTTTTTCAAAAGATTTCCTCTTGATTCAAAATAGTTTCATATTCAAGACGCAACTTGATTGCAAGATTAGAGAGTTACCTTGAGTCCCTGGTAGCTAAATATCTCTCAATACCTTGAAGATGAGCTAAGATGTGCTTCTTCCTTTTAAAAATATTTTCAAATACATTTTGGTTCCAAGCAGAAACTTTATGAGAAAAAGAAGAGAGAGCCTTATTGATATCTGCAGAAGAATCTCAAGTCGTCGCAGTAAAATTATGAAAGTTTTTATTAAGAATCCACAGAGCTAGAAAACGGAATGGAGCAGGGCCGGATCGCAAATGAACAACATTCAACTGCAGCAGGAGGGGCTGATGATTAGATAAAACTCTTGGTAGGTGAACAACCGAAGCATAATCAAACATCAAACGCCAATTTAGACTACAAAGACACCGACCCAATCTTTGATTGACTAGACCCCTGTGCCGGCCCAAATGGGGACCTTGAAAACCCATATCAATTTAGTTTGAAGAACTAATAAAATTCTGAAAGTAAGAGCAAGGACGACTCCTTCTAATTGCTCCACCAATCTTCTCATGAGAGAATAAAAATGAATTAAAATCTCTAGCTAAGCACCACAGCAAACTGAAACAACTAGAAATATGAGAAAGGCCATCCCAAAATATTCTACGAACACCTGCTATTGGACTTGCATAAATAGCAGTAAAGATAAATTCTGACAAGCCTGAATTAGAAATCTTCAAATTCTTAAACTGAAAAGTGAAAGATAAAAAATCAATATCCAAGTAGTCCTGCCAAAGAACCCAAATTCCTCCAGAAAATCCCTGTGCCTCAACCCGAAAAGAGCGGGGAAAATCAATTCTTTTAATGGCTTTATCCACTTGAATGCCACTGATTCTGGTTTCTAAGAGAACCACATAGTATTGACTAATCATATCCTGAATATAATTAATCTTAGGGGCTGAGCCTAAACCTTGACAATTTGAAATATATGACTTAAAATCCATAAACAAAATATAGAAAAGAAAGAACTAGCACATATGTGCATCAAAAAGTCAAGTAGAGACTTTGCTTCCAGAAGATGAACCTCCAGGAGCAGATATACCATCCATGACCATATCAATATGAGACTGCATAACATCTGTTATCAAGACATTCTCTACATCAGCAGAGTTAGGAGGCCGAATTTGATGAGAGTGACCAACCTCTTTAGACCGCAGACCAGGAGGTTTGCTACCACTAAATTTGGAGGTGACTAATATAGTGGGTTTATTAATACCTCTATCACGAACAACAATAGAGTTATTCTTTGACTGAGATAATATGGGGCGCGGAGTTGTCACCGTTTTATGTGTTGACACCCAATTTTGTCCCGCCTTTCTTCCAAAAGATTTATTTGCGCTGCTAATATTTTTGACAGCTTAAGAATAGTTATTTATTAGAATTATTAGCTTTCTATTAATATCGTCGTTCTTCATTATCCAAATTATTATTATTATCATTATTATTATTATTATTATTATTATTATTATTATTATTATTATTATTATTATTATTTACTATTATTATATTATATTGCGATCACTTAATATTATAATCGTCATGGTCACTTTTAAAATTTGTATTTGTCGTTTTATGAAAACGCATCGCATTTGTTTTATACCATTAAACGATAGCATTTACTTATTATTTTTTTTATTTTATTTATCACACAACTATTACGATATCATATGATTTTTCCATTTTGAATGCAAATAAATATATTTTTATATTAAGTGATGTTTTAGCACGCGTTAATATATAATTAACTAAAGAAAACATCTTTTCATTTTTTAAAAATTTGGAAGCCTAGAAATTAAAGGAAGAATGCAACAAAGGACAATAAGCAATACTTATTTCAATCCTTTAAAAACGGCCCATCTCCCTCCATTCAAATTCGGCTAGCCCAACTCAAATATCCGAGCCCAAATTAACTAAATGTTTTCCACTAGCCCAACAACCCTATAACCCGGCCCACTAAAGCATTAAATCCCAAACCCCTTTTTCATTCTTCAAAAGAACCAGCAGCAACCAAACGAACCCTAAAGCCCCACACTGATACATAGTAAATTCAACGTAAACCCAACTGTTTTTCAGCCGTTTTTTTGGCAAAGTTTCAAGGAGATTTCACTTTCTCAGTCGTTTGCCCCACCATTTCGGGCAATGCATTGATGGAAGCTTTGTTCGTTTCCCATCTCCAGCTATTACCCAACGCTCCTTTCTAATTTTAGACCAAGTTTCACCATTTCGGGTAATGCCTGAACCATCACATGATATCTCCAACGTTCGGATTTCAAAGGCTGGGGAATTTGATTTCAATTTCACTTTCAACTCCCGCCCAAAAGCATCACTCTAAGAACCCTAATCTGGATCTATAAATATGAGCATTTTTGGAACCTTGAGGGGGCTTTTTTGGCCGCCTATATTCCTCCAAAATTATTAATTTTCCTCAGCTCCAGTACCCCTTAGTCTTTACTCGAAAATACTAAGTTGTCCTAATCTCTCTTTCGCCTCTGCCATCGCTTCGAATCTGAGCGTATTCAAGCTCGGAGTTCTTAGTGTTCGAGCGTAGATTTAAGACCCCGCACCCTGTTCGCTGCACCCCAAAAAAGGTCGGTAATCCTCCTTCTCCTTTCGCTTCAGTTCTGTTCTATGTAAATTTATATAGTTAGATTAGTTTAGTTTAGTTGGTTCTAATTTGGTATGTTTAGATTGCTGGTTTGTGTTCCTTTAGTGTAATTTCTTCCTCGTCAGAGTTTATTTTCATTTTTTTAAGTTCTGTGTCTTTTCGATTTCTCATAAAATTAGCCTAGTTTTTTTTAATGTTGTTGGAGTTGGATAAGTAATGATCTTCCCTATTTAAATTCTAGCGCTCTTCCCTTTTCTTTATGTTTTTATATAGTTCTGTGATTGTGGATTAGTTAGATTAGTTCTGGGTTGTTGGGTCGTGTTTACATCTCAGTTTTCTTTACTTAAGTTCCTGGGATTCAGATGATTAAAGCTTTAATTTACGAGTATAAAATTTGGCCATGTTAGCTTAACTAGTTTAAATAAATATTTTCTTCATGGACTAAGTGTTAGTGATATTCCCACACATTCACTGTTGGGTTGAGCTTTGACTATCTGAATCTTATTTGTAGAATATGTGTTTTCTGATTTCATAATTGTAATGAAGTTTACCTTTCATTTAGGATTTAACTATCTGGATTTTACAAACTAATTTACTTCCTTAAGTTGAGCAATGCTTTCTTCTTTCATTCTTCGAGCCTATCTTTCTCTTTAAATCAATATAAGAATATAAATGCTTTAAATAGTTTATCTCTTTTAAGGTTATTTGACAAAATATGAGTCGAAAAGCCCTTGTTTGAAATTTGGAAATGATGTTTTTAGTTTAAAGTTTCAAGAGTACTCAAATATGTTTGTCCATCTCCTACCCCCTTTTAGGTATTATGGATGTTGTCTTGTTTCTCCTATTTGGTTTGAGTAGGTTTAGTTCGGGGCTGCTGAATGGCTGGCATATTATGCAGATTCATTTTTAGTTGCCTCCAATTCCTAAAATTCAGTTTGTTTAATTTCCAATCCTTAGTTAAGAGTGCAAACCTCAGCTAAATGCTATCCTAAACTTGAATAATCAAGCATAAAGTGTTATGTGTCTTACATTCACTTTCCTGTCTATTTCGTCACTTTCATTTGTATGGAGTATGTGTCAAAATTAGCTTTTTCCTTTTTCTTTTACGAACATATGTAGGAATAGGCTTTAAAGTCAGTTGAACCAATTAATGAACAAAGAGAATAGCAAGCTATGAATCTGTTTTGGTCACTGTAATGAATGTTTATTAGTTTCCTCTTTTTATTTTTATTTTTATGAATGTTAATATGTCAAGCTGTGTTTGATTGCTTTTACAGTCCCGGAAATTTGAATCGTTTGTCACTAATCTTTGTTTCCCCTTCTTTACATGTACACGTTGGAGCAAATGAAGTCTTAATTCAGGACTCTCTCACAATGTAGTCTCGAAATGAGACTCGGCGCTATTGCTCTACCCATGCATGGAGTCGATGCGTCCCATACTCTTTAATCACAACACTCGGCGAGAAACAAGCGAAATCGCTAATCGCTTGAGGTTGTCTATGACATCTTTATCATTTTCTCTTCTCCCCTTTCCTTATCATTCATTTTATTTCACCCTTTGTTTTTTTATGATTGCTAATTTATCTGTATGTTGATTTGTCTGTGGTTTGAAAGTATGTGTGTAACTTATGATTCACGTAGGATTAGAATGGGTAGATTTTTATCATTTAGGATTACCGCTCTGAACATTAAGTACTTATTTTCACCATATAGAGTGCATCATTCATATAATAATGTTTTAAACTTTCTTAGTTATAAGTTATTTTTTTTCTCTCAAAGCTATTTTCTTAAATTTTAGACCTTAGAATTAATTAACCTAAGTTTAGCCGGTTAACCGTTATTAACGGATCTTAAAGGATGCTTAACCCCTTCCCTTTAGGATAATTAAGAACCCTTACCTAGAATCACATTAGTTAAGTAGATCATTAATCGGAGTTAAATTTGAGCATTTACTTAGTTAAAATAGGTGTCCTAATTCTCCTTTAAAATAATTAGGTGGCGACTCCTTAAGTTAAATAATTAGGAATCACCAATATGTTGTACTCCGCTTTGACCGGTTTAAATGGGGTATAACAGCTTGGCGACTCCACTGGGGACTTTAGGTTCTTAACCATAACAACTTAGGTTAATAATTAATTAATTGGATGTTTTGGGTGTTTGGTCTTTATTTTTGCTTTTGTTGTTTTCTTATGTGCTTTTAAGTGGCTGTTTTATTATGTGGAATTTTCTATGTTACTGCTTTCATTAAATTGGCATTCCATTCATATTTCCTCCATTTCTGGAAAACTCACACTATCACACGTATAAGCGAGGTGTGTTTTGCGCACCCACAAATTTTTTCAAAAATCCAAAATTTTAGGAGAGTTGGCATATGTGCGGGGTGTCCGAATTCCGGTGACCGCGTAGCCTTCTCACTCGAGTAGTCCACTCGGGAACCTTGTGTCTAGTAGGCCAAATCTTAGAAAACTTAAGATAGAGCTTTGCTACCAATTTTATTAAGTCATGCATGCATAAACCTTAGGTGGGTCGATCCTAGGTATCGACTCCACAATTAGGAAACCTACCGAATTGTCGACGGGTTTTTCATAACCCAACGACCAACAAGCATATTATGTGTAACGTGATAGTGATAGAAGGATCCAAGCCTAACCACGACATGTCGAGTTTGGGAGTCATTTCTTTTTGTAGGAAGTTTTAACATCCCCAAGTTCTGAACTTTTCAATTACGTCGCTTAAAACAAAAAACAAATTCTCTTGTAAATCGAGTTCTTGAATTATCGGAACAAGTTAAAATATTTTTGAATTCGAGTTAGCTATCGCGTTGTTTCGAAGTTGATTCGTAACTCTTGTCGTCCTTGTCGCTGCACATACAAAAAGTATTTTTTCCTTCCTTCAGTTTACTTTCAGTAATTTAAATATGTAGGAGTGTTATTTGTGTGCTTTAATGGTTAGCTGCTAGTTTAGCTTAGTGTGACCTTGTTGTAATATTTAATCAATCATGATTAGCAATTAGTTTGTTAGAATAGTCTTGTTTAAATGCCTAGTTAACAATGATTAGCTGCAGTTTAATTATTAGTTTGATTCTGTTCAGATGCCTGTTCATTCATGATTAGCTGCTGGTTTAATTGGTAGTTTAACCCTCTGTATTGTTGGATTTATAAATATCAGCAGTTTGAGCTCATGCCTTTTCAATTCCTGTCTAGTACACAAATGTCAGTTGCTAGCTCTTGAATCCAGTTTACATGTTGTCTGCTATCAGTTTAGTGGTTCAGTTCCTATATTACTTACTTTGGGTATAATGATTAGTGTTTAACCAACTACTCATTAGACTTTGATGCGTTCCTAGTGTGTTTACATGGCCTACATCAGTCAGAAAATATGATAAGGTATAATCAGCAGAGTTAATGCCCCTGTTAGGCCTATAAATGACTCAAACTGCCTAATCATGCTAATGTTTGATAAATAGGGGATAAGCTGGCCATTAATCTGTTTAACTGTTTTATTATTTGAAATTAGTTGAGTTATGTGGGTTGTAAGCTTGAAAGTGTCACGACCCAACCCCGTGGGCCGCGACTGGTACCCTAACTGGGTACCCGTACATACCTACTTGACCGAATTTCGTACCACTCAGATTTTTTTTCTTTAAATAGATGTTTACGGAATCAGGGCCCTGGTAACCCTCGGGGCCCGGCTGGTCTCTCCTGCCTCAATCCTCGCCTTGCCCTTCTGGGCAGCTGTTGCCTTCTTCGGAGGCATCACTGAAACATAGCAGATCGTTAGGAGACGATCATCCTACTAATACAGTTCTATCGCACGATCTAAGAATCCAAAGAAGGGTAACATCCTAAATGCCCTGTAGCTTCCTGTTTATAGATGTGGTGCACAACACATTGATAAACAAGACTCTACTAGACACGGCCTGTAGACATTCCGAGGACTAACCGCTCTGATACCACTTCTGTCACGACCCAACCCCGTGGGCCGCGACTGGTACCCTAACTGGGTACCCGTACATACCTACTTGACCGAATTTCGTACCACTCAGATTTTTTTTCTTTAAATAGATGTTTACGGAATCAGGCTGATACAAATACGGCACGCGCGCGAACATATATATGTATATACCTGAACATGCAGACATTTACAGATAAGCCGATAAGGCTAACATACAGACGAAACCCGTAACCCACACATCTATCTACAGGCCTCTACAGACATACAGAATCATATGACGGGACAGGGCCCCGCCGTACCCCAAAATACCATACATACAGAGTCTACAGATAACAGAAGATATATATACCAAAAGTATTTGCTCCGGATCGAAGGAGCTCTTTAGGATAGCAGAATCCGAGCCCTAGACTGGCGGCGTATCACCAAGTGCGCCTGTACCTGCGGGCATGTAACGCAGCCCCCGAAGAACCGGGGGACAGTACGAAAAATGTACCGAGTATGTAAAGCAGAAATATATCAAACATAATCATAATCTGGACCGGAAGCACAGAAATATAATAGATAGGCTCATAAGCCGGACGGACAGAGTCATAGTCCTGACAAACGGACAGGATCATAGTCCAGACAGACAGAATCAGAGTCCATGCGGACATACAGAATCGGGATCCATACGGACATACGGAATAGAAACCCGTCGGTCAGATAATCCAGACGGACAGATGGAATCGTAACCCGTCGGGCAGATAATCCGGACGGACAGACAGAATCATAACCAGTCGGACAGATAATCCGGACGGACAGACAGAATCATAAGTCATACAGACAGACAAAATCACACATAGGGTACAAGAACGTGGTCACCACTCCTGCCGTTGGCACCACAACACGTCAGATATCAGAAATTCTTCTCCGATCTCCGTCACTCATCATCACATAACCACGGTACCCGGGGGCGGACAGATAACACAGCACCCCGAGCCCGGACACATCATACTTCGTAATATATCCTCGGTAACCGGGGACGGACATATAACACAGTACCCCGGAACCGGACACATCATACTTCGGAATTCACATATGGGGCTCGGCGGCCCACCGCACGAAATACGTACCGGCCCGGGATCCGGTGAAAGGAATCATAGCATGTGCACGAACTGATTGATGAGAAACCACATACATATAGATCGTCATACAGAATCAACAGAACGGAAGTAGGCCAACTGGCCGATCGAACCAAAGTATTCGGATAGTTTTCAGACTACGCGCCTACACGTCACTTGGGGAGGCACGACAGATTATAACCAGGACCAGATTTCCAGATGTCAAGAGTTATTTTATAAGATTTGTATAAAAATAGTCATAATGTGATCAAAATAGTAGTCCAGATGTTTTCTGAGAAAATCGGACAGAATTAAGGTAATTAAGATCATACAGAAGGTATCGGGCCTCGTGGGCCCGCCTCGGGTCAACTCGAGGCGACATATGTAAATTACCGATAGTATACCTTATGAGGTCATCCATAATCATCTGGAAGTGTTCCGACTCCGTTTGGGAAGGTTTCGTGCAAAAGTTCACTTTGAAGGCATTTTATAAGAAAAGGGTTTCAATTGTACTGAAGGAATTGGAGCGGATTTCCGTCTCGAATTCCGAGGAACGGAGTCGTACTTAAGGCTCGCGGCCGAGCCTATCACATCCAGAACATGCCTAAGAATAAAGGGAAAGGCCTTCCATACCTCGATTGCGCCTTACGCTCGCTTGGCTTCCACTCCAATCTCGTCAAAAATCTAGAAATGGTCAAGTTTACCAATTGTTAATTTCAAACTTTTCAATAATCCAAACTTGTTACATACTTGCCTACCGAAATTTCGGCAGCATTTCCCCTATATATATATCATCCCCGAGACTTAGCTCGGCTTAATATATCAACACAGCAACCCAGAAACAACATCAATGACAACAACATATATCACAAAATACAAGGTATGGCATAACTAGCCATCTTTCCGACATAACGAAACATCTCTCATTTCAACCTTACACTTCCAAACCAACCCTACCATTTTCATATTCAACACTTATCAAGATCATTACAACATATTTCGGAGGCATATCATACCATTTTCACAAGATATACATAAGATATACGCAATATACAAGTTTCCTACCAAGGGCATATTTCACACACAACTTCCAATCTTTTAGTATAAACATCCATAACATATTCTTACCTTCCAACTTCATCAATGATAACCATAATTCGCATCTTCCTACTTTCACTTCCACATTTACATAATTATAATAAACTTGCATGTTTTCCTACTACAACTTAATAACCATTTTTCCATAACAACAAAAACCATTACTCTTTCATTCACTTCACAATTAACATACTAACAAAATTTAGTTCACATTCCATAATCAACATAATACCACACGGCCACACCTTACTTTTCCGACTTCCACTAAATTCTTTCAACTTTCAATTCCAGTACAAATTCCACCATAACCACAACTAGATTACAACATAAAAATTCAACTCAGTATATCCATAAATTAACATACATACACGGCCACTTTCATACAAACACACCCACTTTGCAAACTTCCATATTTTCGTAAACTCTACTCATTTCTACATATCACAACATCAACCAAACATCATAACATAAGAAAATGAATTGATTCTTACCTTTCCTTCAAGTTCTCCACTTGCTGCAAAAATCACTTTCTTGCCAAGATACTTATACCACCTTGTAGAGGACCTTGCACTTAGTAGTATTACACCAAAATTACAATTTTTGGGTTCAAGATTGAAGGGCTAGAATTTTTTTTTTCTTTTTCTTTCCCTCTTTCTCCTCTCACCCGAAATGCTCCTCTTCTTTCTTTTGTTCTTGGTTTTTCTTGTTTGTTCTTGAATATTCTAAGGATATGGACAATTATATAATGTCACATGGAATTTAATTAATCCATGGGCTTGGATCCTTATATGGCCGGTTGGGCCTTATTTCTTTTTTTTTTTTAGCCCAATTGTTGGCTAATTAATTGTAATTCATGGAGCAAATTTCTAAAATTCCAATTTTTTGCCCTTGGCCTCCTTTCGTAATTCCACACCAACGTATTCATAGCCGACACATTCATCCCAAGTAAGGTCCAAGTAGGGTCCAAATATGGCCTTATTCATTACAAGTCAAATTATTTAGAATTTTTGAATAAGCAAAAATGTCGGATGTAACAGAAAGTATGCCCTTTAAAACATTCGTCCTCGAATGTTAAATTGACCTCATGGGGCTTCATATTACTTCGGGAGGGTTCCTTTTTTTTTATAATTGTCCTTTGTTGACTTTCCAATATGGATTCTTTACCAACATGATGGGGTAATTCTTCGTGTTACTGATTCAAATGCCATCATAATGTATTTTCTCATACCCTACATAATCACCGGACCATAAACTATATTCTCGTAACCGATGAATGCTTTTCAGACATCCTAATCAACATCACTTCTTGTTACGCGCATCGGTCCCTTACCACATTATCATTCCTTTGTCATACCAAACAGATTCAGAACTGGGATCGGACGCATATGAGCGTATCAGACAAATTCGTAATCGGAGGTAAACGTGCTAAATTATGGCGGACAAATTCGTAATCGAAATCAGACGTATGGGAGTGTATCAGACAGATCTGAGACCAGAGCCAGACATACAGAGATTTATCGGACGGATTCGTAGTCAGAATCAGACATACAGAAATGTAGCGGACAGATTCGCATCAGAGTCAGACATACGAAGATGTATCAGACAGACGCGTGATCAAAATCAGACGTACAGAGGCATATCAGACGGATTCATATCCAGAGTCAGACATACAGAGGCGTGTCAGACAGATTTGTAATCAGAGTCAATCGTACAGAGGTATGCCAAACAGAAACGTACTCAGAATCAGAAATGCAGAAGTATAACAAACAGAGTTTTGATCAGAATCGAACCACTCTTATTAAGGCTCCAGTGGTTTATGAAAATTTCCCTTATCGATATTTCATTATTAATCCCGACAATTATACCACAAGGGTTTTTTTTTTTTTTTTTTTGTATCCTTCCCAGGGGGGTCACCCATCCCGGAATTACTCTAGCCTTAGCACGCTTAACCTCGGAATTTTTTTCATGCATTTTGATGCGTTACGGCTAGTATAATTTCGTCGACTGCCCCGCACGACCTTTGTCACGTAATTTAGGGCAAATCGGGATCTTGACACATTTTCGGAAAATTCTCGTAGTGGGTCCCACCCCGGGCTAGACCATACAATTATCATTTCGCCCTTCCGAATCCTCGGTGTCTATCGAGTTAGACATTACCTTACCCTTACTAGTACCCGGAAGAAGGAAATCACATGACGTAACAAAACACAGACTTGTTCATACACACATCCCTCAAAAGAGATCAGTAGCATACCTGGGTGTGCACTGGAAGACGCTCCGGGGTCCTGCCGGTCGGTCAAAGCAAATACGCGGTTCGAAGGACCGCTGTAACCCGAAGCTGCACCGCGACCCCTGCCACGACTCGCTGGCGCTGGTGCTGGTGCTGGGGCCCCTCGCCCCGTGGGGCGTATGGCTGCCAAAGGAGGGGATGAGCCAGCAACTGACCCAGTAAGCTGGGTTGAACCACCTGGACCACCCCTATGTGGACACTCTCTCATCGTATGGCCTTGTTGGCCACACGAATAGCAGGCACCAGTGGCACGATAACACTCGCCGGGGTGGCGCCTCCTGCAATGAGGACATCGAGGTATGGATGGCCCCATCTGACTGAAACTCCCATCTGCTCGCTAACTCGAAGCCATGGAGTTTTGTCCCGAAAACTGTGGGGGCGTACTGTATGCTGGCTGGGACGGATACCTGTTACCCTGCCACTGAGAAAACTCACCCTGGAATCCCCCTGAATATCCGGCCGATCTGGCTCTCTTAAGTCGGCCCCTATCGGGACCCCTATCAGGCCGACGCTCCCTACGCCGGTCCTCCATGCCCTGGGCATATGCCTGTACTCGGGCAACATGCATTCCTGGCTGGGAAGCCATCGCCAGGCAACCATCAATCAAATAGGGGTCTAGCCCCATCACATACCCGTGCACCCTGTCGGCCATCTCTGCTACTATAGCGGGTGCATACCTAGCCAATGAGTCGAACTCCAGGCTATACTCTCGAACACTCCTACCGTTCTGCTTTAGATGCAAGAATCGATCAACCCTGGCTCTCCGTAGCTCTGGAGGTAGAAAATGCTCAAGGAAGGCCTTAGTAAACTCGGCCCATACTGTTGGGGGAGCTCCGTCACCCCTGGAGAGCTGCCAAGACTCATACCAGTTCGCCGCTACCTCGTATAACCGATACGAAGCCAACTCAACGGACTCAGTCGGCGAAGCCTTAATCAACCGTATCGTGCTCTCCATCTTTCTAATAAACTCCTGGGGGTCCTCCTCAGGTTTTGTTCCGGAGAATTCTGGAGGATTACATGTCAAGAACTCACGAGCCCTGGAGCTTTCATATCTGTCCGCACGACCACCCCCAAATCCATGTCTACGAACCTGCTCTGCCATCAGCGTGGTCAACAACTGGACCGCATCTCGCATAGCCCTACCCTCCGCCCCTGCCTGTGGAGCTGGAGGCTCGGGCACTGGAACCTCGGGAGCTCGCGGTGGAGCCGTCTCCTGATCAGCAGCTTCTGCTGCTCCGATATCCTCCCGCAAGGGGGGTGTAACAGATCCAGATGATGGGGCACATCCCCAAGTGCAGGCTGCACACTGGCCCTGGTAACCCTCGGGGCCCGGCTGGTCTCTCCTGCCTCAATCCTCGCCTTGCCCTTCTGGGCAGCTGTTGCCTTCTTTGGAGGCATCACTGAAACATAGCAGATCGTTAGGAGACGATCATCCTACTAATACAGTTCTATCGCACGATCTAAGAATCCAAAGAAGGGTAACATCCTAAATGCCCTGTAGCTTCCTGTTTATAGATGTGGTGCACAACACATTGATAAACAAGACTCTACTAGACACGGCCTGTAGACATTCCGAGGACTAACCGCTCTGATACCACTTCTGTCACGACCCAACCCCGTGGGCCGCGACTGGTACCCTAACTGGGTACCCGTACATACCTACTTGACCGAATTTCGTACCACTCAGATTTTTTTTCTTTAAATAGATGTTTACGGAATCAGGCTGATACAGATACGGCACGCGCGCGAACATATATATGTATATACCTGAACATGCAGACATTTACAGATAAGCCGATAAGGCTAACATACAGACGAAACCCGTAACCCACACATCTATCTACAGGCCTCTACAGACATACAGAATCATATGACGGGACAGGGCCCCGCCGTACCCCAAAATACCATACATACAGAGTCTACAGATAACAGAAGATATATATACCAAAAGTATTTGCTCCGGATCGAAGGAGCTCTTTAGGATAGCAGAATCCGAGCCCTAGACTGGCGGCGTATCACCAAGTGCGCCTGTACCTGCGGGCATGTAACGCAGCCCCCGAAGAACCGGGGGACAGTACGAAAAATGTACCGAGTATGTAAAGCAGAAATATATCAAACATAATCATAATCTGGACCGGAAGCACAGAAATATAATAGATAGGCTCATAAGCCGGACGGACAGAGTCATAGTCCTGACAAACGGACAGGATCATAGTCCAGACAGACAGAATCAGAGTCCATGCGGACATACAGAATCGGGATCCATACGGACATACGGAATAGAAACCCGTCGGTCAGATAATCCAGACGGACAGATGGAATCGTAACCCGTCGGGCAGATAATCCGGACGGACAGACAGAATCATAACCAGTCGGACAGATAATCCGGACGGACAGACAGAATCATAAGTCATACAGACAGACAAAATCACACATAGGGTACAAGAACGTGGTCACCACTCCTGCCGTTGGCACCACAACACGTCAGATATCAGAAATTCTTCTCCGATCTCCGTCACTCATCATCACATAACCACGGTACCCGGGGGCGGACAGATAACACAGCACCCCGAGCCCGGACACATCATACTTCGTAATATATCCTCGGTAACCGGGGACGGATATATAACACAGTACCCCGGAACCGGACACATCATACTTCGGAATTCACATATGGGGCTCGGCGGCCCACCGCACGAAATACGTACCGGCCCGGGATCCGGTGAAAGGAATCATAGCATGTGCACGAACTGATTGATGAGAAACCACATACATATAGATCGTCATACAGAATCAACAGAACGGAAGTAGGCCAACTGGCCGATCGAACCAAAGTATTCGGATAGTTTTCAGACTACGCGCCTACACGTCACTTGGGGAGGCACGACAGATTATAACCAGGACCAGATTTCCAGATGTCAAGAGTTATTTTATAAGATTTGTATAAAAATAGTCATAATGTGATCAAAATAGTAGTCCAGATGTTTTCTGAGAAAATCGGACAGAATTAAGGTAATTAAGATCATACAGAAGGTATCGGGCCTCGTGGGCCCGCCTCGGGTCAACTCGAGGCGACATATGTAAATTACCGATAGTATACCTTATGAGGTCATCCATAATCATCTGGAAGTGTTCCGACTCCGTTTGGGAAGGTTTCGTGCAAAAGTTCACTTTGAAGGCATTTTATAAGAAAAGGGTTTCAATTGTACTGAAGGAATTGGAGCGGATTTCCGTCTCGAATTCCGAGGAACGGAGTCGTACTTAAGGCTCGCGGCCGAGCCTATCACATCCAGAACATGCCTAAGAATAAAGGGAAAGGCCTTCCATACCTCGATTGCGCCTTACGCTCGCTTGGCTTCCACTCCAATCTCGTCAAAAATCTAGAAATGGTCAAGTTTACCAATTGTTAATTTCAAACTTTTCAATAATCCAAACTTGTTACATACTTGCCTACCGAAATTTCGGCAGCATTTCCCCTATATATATATCATCCCCGAGACTTAGCTCGGCTTAATATATCAACACAGCAACCCAGAAACAACATCAATGACAACAACATATATCACAAAATACAAGGTATGGCATAACTAGCCATCTTTCCGACATAACGAAACATCTCTCATTTCAACCTTACACTTCCAAACCAACCCTACCATTTTCATATTCAACACTTATCAAGATCATTACAACATATTTCGGAGGCATATCATACCATTTTCACAAGATATACATAAGATATACGCAATATACAAGTTTCCTACCAAGGGCATATTTCACACACAACTTCCAATCTTTTAGTATAAACATCCATAACATATTCTTACCTTCCAACTTCATCAATGATAACCATAATTCGCATCTTCCTACTTTCACTTCCACATTTACATAATTATAATAAACTTGCATGTTTTCCTACTACAACTTAATAACCATTTTTCCATAACAACAAAAACCATTACTCTTTCATTCACTTCACAATTAACATACTAACAAAATTTAGTTCACATTCCATAATCAACATAATACCACACGGCCACACCTTACTTTTCCGACTTCCACTAAATTCTTTCAACTTTCAATTCCAGTACAAATTCCACCATAACCACAACTAGATTACAACATAAAAATTCAACTCAGTATATCCATAAATTAACATACATACACGGCCACTTTCATACAAACACACCCACTTTGCAAACTTCCATATTTTCGTAAACTCTACTCATTTCTACATATCACAACATCAACCAAACATCATAACATAAGAAAATGAATTGATTCTTACCTTTCCTTCAAGTTCTCCACTTGCTGCAAAAATCACTTTCTTGCCAAGATACTTATACCACCTTGTAGAGGACCTTGCACTTAGTAGTATTACACCAAAATTACAATTTTTGGGTTCAAGATTGAAGGGCTAGAATTTTTTTTTTCTTTTTCTTTCCCTCTTTCTCCTCTCACCCGAAATGCTCCTCTTCTTTCTTTTGTTCTTGGTTTTTCTTGTTTGTTCTTGAATATTCTAAGGATATGGACAATTATATAATGTCACATGGAATTTAATTAATCCATGGGCTTGGATCCTTGTATGGCCGGTTGGGCCTTCCCTTTTGGGCCTTATTTCTTTTTTTTTTTGAGCCCAATTGTTGGCTAATTAATTGTAATTCATGGAGCAAATTTCTAAAATTCTAATTTTTTGCCCTTGGCCTCCTTTCGTAATTCCACACCAACGTATTCATAGCCGACACATTCATCCCAAGTAAGGTCCAAGTAGGGTCCAAATATGGCCTTATTCATTACAAGTCAAATTATTTCGAATTTTTGAATAAGCAAAAATGTCGGATGTAACAGAAAGTATGCCCACCATGGGTATATTCTGTTCTGCGTGATTAGAAAATCACCATCAATACCTCGGTCTAGGTCCGAGATAATCCTTTGTTCCATAGCCCTGGGGCTATTTACAACTAGCCAATTAAGAAGTCTGAAAGGTTTGGACATCCTCCTTTTGCTTTGTTTCTGGTTTGAGATTCAATCAAGTACCCTTTCTCTTCTCCTTTATGTGTTGACTAAAGAGTGTTTGTACTAAGAGATAAAATGAGATTGATTTTCCCTAACCTTTAAGCCAAGACACTCTCAAACTATGCTCTTGTAAGCTATTATTCCTTGACGTTTTATGTCACCACTACTTTTGTATGTTGGAAGGTGAGATGTGAACTTGTCTCACCATTTTGTACCAAATTTACACTAAGAGATTTCTTTTTCCAATCTGTCATTGAGAATGTAGATTGACAGAGTTAATTTAAGATTGCAGGAAGTATAATCTTACCTGTTTGATTAAAGAACTAAGGGTTCAATCTTGAATATTTGTTGCCAGGGTAGTTTGTGCACTTTGACATAACTAGTTAACTATCAATTTTACTGCTTGTGGATTTCTCAGTAGCTTAAGTCCTAAAATTCCTCAGTTTTTAGTTTAGATTCTTTAAAAATATAGGAAGTGAAACCTCTCTTCTTTGCGTGACTTGGGGATTTTCAAATCCCAAAATGCTCCAGAGTTGCTGCCTAACTTGAGATGAGGCTGCTACTTTGTGTTGAAAATTGAAAGGAGAGCAGTGGCTGCTAAGCCTGTCGTTCGAACCACTACTATGTTCTAGAGGCTCTCCTATGCTGATGTTTTTGTTTCGGTCCTTTGTTGTGATTTTGCTGCACTTTGAGGCTATACTTGCTGCTGCAATTTTGGCTAGTTACACTGCATTTTGGGCTGAAATATGCCGTCTCTTGAGTCAATGGGTAGCTGCATCTTTTGGGGCTGAAAATGCCAAACTTCTGAGTAAATTTTCCACCGCTTTCATGGACGAAAGCTGCTGCAGTTGTGGTCGGACAGTTGCTGCATTTTTGGCTGAAACGCTGTATTTTGGGCAAAAAAAAAAAACTGCTGCACACAGTCCGGTATCGATGCCACATCGATTCAGATTTGTGCTATAGTTTGGGAGTCAAATTGCTTCTGAATTTTTGGCCTAAGCCAATGCTATTTTTGGACCAGTTTTCCCGCTACATTCCTTAGACCAAATGCTGCACTTAACTACAGCCCTGTGACAATTTGTTTATTGCATTTTGTGGCTCATTGTGATTGCCTTTCTAAGGTCGTGTTGCTGCCTATTGTTACTACTAGTTGCAGATTTGTTGCTTTAAATTTTGGGGCAAAAAATAGATGTTGCCCAGCTTGTGGTTGAGCTAGTGTCTTGTTAAAAAATGGTGTGTTTTATTATGTGTTTACAGCTGATTATATATGAATACCTATATAGTATAGCTGTTTGGCATAGAGGTCATCCAAGTTTGAGAAATTAAAATGAAATAGACACCAAAATGGTTTCACATTTTTTGCATTCATAGGGGAGTAATGGCAGTTGACGGTTACTGGAAATAGTTAGTGAAAGTTAAACAGTAATATTTGTCAGATATGAGGCGAAGCTGAGTACTATTCAGTACTCCGAAATTTGGTTATTCTTGCAACCTACACTGTAATATTTATGGCTCTTTATATGTTTAATGAAGAAAGTACATAAGCATCTCAATTGTGGATGTGAGTTAGTTCCTTTAAATGATGGAGTCATGGAGATCATCTATGTTGGACATGCTTGAAGCACAGATGTCACTTTTTGTGATGTTAGTTATATCCGTTTTTTTAGTTTTCATCACCTAATGTTTGTATGTTCATCAACTAATGGACAAAATGGATAAGATATTTGTGTTACTGTCTTTGTAGAGTGTCACTGAAAGTTGTCTTGTTGTCAAGAGGAGCAACTCAAAGTTACTTCTAACACATGAACTGGTGTTAAAGTTCCTACCTTTTGCTTACATAACATGTCACTAAATAAACCTCTGACCCATAATGCTTTGTGATACATCCAGACCAGACACGTTGGTTGTCTTTGCAAATCATCATGATTTTCATTTCCTCTTCTGCAGGGCCCCACGTCATATTTTGTGTCATCTAGATATTTATGTGCATTGGATTTTTCTGATGTATAGCTACCTTATTTGTGGTCTGAGGTAAGTGAAAATAGATATAAAAATATTTATATAATCGATACTAACTAATTTGGTAATGAGTCAATTGGTCACTATTTGAATTGCCTCACGTTCAACTCTTAGCTGTCTCAGAAACCAAGATGTCGAGCAATGCCAGGTGTTAGGGACTGCAGAGATTATTTTTTTTTCTTTTCATTTTTTGGGTAGATTTCTTTTCTTCACACTATGAAACTGAAGGTGGTCATTCTTATTTGAGACTATAGTCTTGGCATGACTTGGGTGTAACTACATTTTTCTTTTGTGTGTTCAGACCTGTATGCATTTCAATTAATTAGCTGAATATCTACTACCTTTTCACTAGCTTACAAGACATAGAAATGTAATGCTTTTTATTGTTGCAACTCTAGTCTTGCAAGATCTTTTTTCCTTCGCTGATTGTTAGACCATAATTATGGATGCATTAAAAACTAAATAGTTTCCCTGTGTCACGTCAATTCTTTCTTACTAGAAAAAGACTATTTTGAAATTCAATATTCAAAGGTTTTACCAATTAAAAACAGGTCACGGCTAGTCCCTTTGGGGACATCCAATTAAAAAACAGGAGGTCAAGGCTCAATTTTCCCACTGTTTTGATTAGAAACATGATTGGGATAATGTTTGTTGAGCTAAACCTAAATCTGCTACTTTTGCACTGCTGAAAACCTTGTTTCAAGTCACAACAGTTTAAAAAATTTCCCAAAATAAAATTTTCAAACACTTATCTTTTCCTGGAAACATCCCTTGGCTTGTTCTTTCAGCAAGGTTTTGTCTAATTTAAGTTGCAACTGCTAAAGGTTGTATTTTGTAGAACTGAGGAAAAGGATACCAACTGGTTTCCTTAAGGCTAAAGTCGTTTTGGTGCTAACTGGGGGATCAAATGATGCCTTGAACCATCTAGTTTTCTTTGATATTTGTACGTGTCGTAGCAGGAGAAGGACAGATTTATATAAGAGTTGATTTCGCGATCTTTTCTTCTTTTGGTTTACATATGGAGATTTTCTATTAGGATTCTAATTTAATTAAGTTTAGCATGGGTTGAGAGTGTTTATTGCGTTTGGATGTTGTCATGGGAAGACAATTTGGATAAGACATTCTCGCTTAGGGACCATGTTGTCACTCCCGAGATGTGGGCTCAAATGGCTTTTGTTATTTCAATGAAACTTGTCCCTTTTATTTCCAAACTCAAGTGTCTCAATTAAATGGCTTGGATCACTCTATCATAATCTCGAATATTTGGCGTTAGGCCTACCTCTGGCACAAAAGAGGTCCCTTGCATAATAGGTCGCGCTGTGTTTGCTTTATTTCCTTTCTACTATGTGATTTGTTTGCTATGCAATATGTGTTTCTTTCGACGTTGTTTGCCCAATGTTCGCATTATTTTAAGCAGCAAGCATACGCACTATACTAACGCAGTTTTCTTCATTTTAGAAGGTTTTATTTTATTTTGATTATCCCCCCAAAGGTTGATTCGTGTTGACTGCGAACTGGCAGACCACCCGTACTTCACAAGATCAAAAGCACGAGCATCCAACGATATGAATGATTCAGGGGCATCCGAACAGACTGGCTTGGGACTTGTCCCGTTCCAAGAGACGAACCCGAGGCTTTGGGAGGAGGAAATGACAAACTCATCGCCCAACTGGTACAGCAAATAGCCAATATAAATCGAGCGACTGCGAAATCTCACCAACCTATCCCTTACCCTCAACACTCCTCACCACAAACAAAGAACAAATGCGACAATTCCACCATCCTTTTCACCTGTTGACTCGCCCGCTCCTAAGCCCTCCCCCTCAAACCCTCCGCTTTACACTATCAATTCACCCCCATCCCACAACAAACTAGCCAGCAACAAACCATCTCACAACAAACCATTCCACCACCGATCCACTCACAACAAACCATCCCGCAACAAACCACCCCGCGACAAACCAACATACAACAGACCATCCCGCAACAAAATGACCCGCAACAAGCCAACCCCCAACAAATTAACTTCTAACAAGCCAATCCGCTACCTTTCACCGCTCCCTATATTCCTCAGCCTCCGGTTATCCAAACTACCCCACTTACCCAAAAACTTTTACCCTCTCTTCATCTCAACTTAGTCGCCTCCTTTGCTATGATCCGGCGTATCTCTCCTTGGTTCGCCCCTTGTTACTTCGTATATCCTGTATTATGGTAAGTTTGAACAGAAATAAATAATGAAAGGGAAGAAATCGGATATCTGAACGCGTATCCTTCAAATCAACAAGGAAAACGAGTAAATCTATCATTCTCCATATATTTTCTCAGTATTTGCCATAAAAATGGAATGACAGGTACAACCTCGCAAACATTCTATATCATCAGAAATATTGCAAATTACACGCATCAAAAGTGGCTGAGTACCGCCTTTATATGTTGCATGGGCTGAGCACCGCCCTCTTAAAGTTTCGGCATAAGGTTGAGCACCGCCTTCTCTATGTTGCATGGACTGAGCATCGCCCATTTGAAATTTCTGCATAAGGCTGAGCACTGCCTTCTATATATTGCATGGGCTAAGCACCGCCCCCTTGGAATTTCTGCATAAGACTGAGCACCACCCCTCTTGAAATTTCTGTATAAGGCTGAGCACCGCCTTTTATATGTTGCATGGGCTGTGCACCGCCCCTTTGAAATTTCTGCAAAAGGCTGAGCACCGCCTTTTATATGTTGCATGGGCTGAGTACCGCCCGTTGGATGTTTCTGCATAAGGCTAAGCACCGCCTTCTATCTGTTGCATGGGCTGAGCACCGCCCTCTTGATGTTTCTGCATAAGGCTGAGCACTGCCTTCTATATGTGGCATGGGATGAGCACCGCCCTCTTAATGTTTCTGCATGAGGCTAAGCATCGCCTTCTATATGTTGCATGGGCTGAGCACCGCTCTCTTGATGTTTCTGCATGAGGCTAAGCATCGCCTTCTATATGTTGCATGGGCTGAGCACCGCCCTCTTGATGTTTCTGCATGAGACTGAGCACCGCTTTCTATCTGTTGCAAAGGCTTAGCACTGCCTTTTACATGTTGCATAGGCTGAGCACCGCCCTCTTGAAGTCTACATAAGGCTGAGCACCGCCTTCTACTATATTTTGCACGGATTGAGCACCGTCTTCTCGATGTTTCTACACTAAGGCTGAGCACTGCCTCCTCAAAACAGATACGCTCTCTTTACTCATAATTATCATTTTAACTATTCAAGGGCATCAAAGACACCATTTCATGGCCAAAGGACTTTACTTTTATGCATTATCATCCAAGGGCATCATAGTCTAAAGGCATCATTTTCATAGCCTAAAGACAACATTTCATGGCCTAAGGAATTTACTTTGTGTATCATCATCCGAAGGCGTCATTGTCTAAGGGCATCATCTTCATGGCCTAAAGACACCATTTCATGGCCTAAGGATCTTATTTCTTGTATTATGACCCTAAGACATCATAGCCAAAGACACCATCTTCATTGTAAGGGCATCAGTGCAAGACGACATCGAAAGACATGAAAGTTGTGGTCAACAGAGTCATCAGACAAAAGAAACTCCGGAGAAGGGGCATTCACTTTGTTTCACAATGTGTCACAGTTCCAAGTGCAGCAGAAATCACTTATCACTATATACGTACTTTATACATACTTCTTTTTGAAATAATATGACTTTTAATCAGATAGTTTTATTAGTTAGCCAAGACTTAGAAATAGGCGGAGGTTACAAGTCCAAACAAAGTTGGAAGCATGAAGCGCCAAGAGCCAGATCTTCAAAGTCAACGCGAATCAACACCCCCCCCCCCCCTAAAAAAAACTTATAAATTTTCTTTGGATGCAGATTTTCAAATGGCGAAAGCTGAAGTATCTACAGCCTTGCAAGGATTGTGCGTCGAGCGGTTTGAACTTTCTTATAACAATTATGCCTCTCAAGTGTCGATAATTTTCGAATTTGCAATAAATTACTGGTTGAGTCTTGCAAATGATTTCTTTTCAAACGTATCGATGCACAAATATTTCCTATTGCTTTCAAATGCCTCGCATAAATGCTTTCAAATACACTGCGCATGCACTATTGCTTTCAAATGCTCCGCACTGCACATGCACTACTGCTTTCAAATGCACGGCACATATATTGCTTTATTACTTTCAAATGCCCTGCGAATGCTCGTAGACGCACCGCACATGCATTGCTTTATTACTTTCAAATTCCCTGTGCCTCAACCCAAAAAGAGCGGGGAAAATCAATTCTTTTAATGGCTTTATCCACTTGAATGCCACTGATTCTGGTTTCTAAGAGAACCACAGAGTATTGACTAATCATATCCTGAATATAATTAATCTTAGGGGCTGAGCATAATCCTTGACAATTTGAAAGATATGACTTAAAATCCATAAACAAAATATAGAAAAGAAAGAACTAGCACATATGTGCATCAAAAAGTCAAGTAGAGACTTTGCTTCTAGAAGATGAACCTCCAGGAGCAGAAATACCATCCATGACCATATCAATATGAGACTGCATAACATCTGTTATCAAGACATTCTCTACATCAGCAGAGTTAGGAGGCCGAATTTGGTGAGAGTGACCAACCTTTTTAGACCGTAGATCAGGAGGTTTGCTACCACTAAATTTGGAGGTGACTAATATAGTGGGTTTATTAATACCTCTGTTACGAACAACAATAGAGTTATTCTTTGACTGAGATAATATGGGGCGCGGAGTTGTCACCGTTTTATGCACTGAAGAGTCTAGGATCGATGAAATCAAATTTGGCACTATAGAACACCTGGCAAAGCACTGGAGTTTTCCTTAAAAGAGTGATTATGATCCACCATATTGTCCTTAGAAATAGAATCTGTGTCAACAATCGTCTCATTCACTTCAACAGTAATCGGGCTATTTTCTTTTAGATGCTCTACCACCCTAGGAGAAGACTTGGAGGGACTTTTTTTGTTGCCTTTTGGTGACTTTTGCGTAAATCGAAATGACTGATATTGCACATTAGAATTATTTGTATTACTGGAAAGCACTTCATTTTCAAACAACGAACTCTTAGCAGTTTGATCTTCTAACCATCCAGGGCTGCAAAAGGTGAGGTGTTAGAATCATATTTAGCTCCTTTGTTACTTGTTGCCTGCTTTTCACTATTTCTACCATTAGATTTTCATGGACGACGTTGCACTATCATCTAAAGACCAAATACTATCCTCTAAAGGGCCAATTTCTAAACCACCTCCACCAAAATTAGAGGCTTTGTCTGATTCATTTGGAGGTTTATTTACATTACCAGGATTATCCCTATAAAGATTAATGGTATGCCTAAATTTACCATAATGAAAACAAATATCTGGTAGTCCATCATATGCAACTTTTTGAGTTTTTCCTTTAATCTCAAAATAAGAGATTAGGGGTTTAGTCAGATCCACCTCCACCACAATCTTAGTAAAACGCGCCCTATCACAGTGAGCAATATTGTAGTTGATTTTAACAAACGACCAATTTTGTTTCCAAGCGCTCTTAAAATCTTTTTGCGGTATATGTGGATAGGAAGCCCTGAAAAGCTAACCCAAGCTACAATAGAATTAATTCGATCGTTTGTCATGTAAAATCTGCTTTCCATGGTTGAACGACCAAATAATAACCTAGAACAATCCACGGTCCATCCAAAAAAACATGCATATAGTCATCTTTGGAATCAAATTGTACTAGATAATAATTTCGTTCAAGATCAATCATTTTCCATCCTTTTTTAGGCTTCCTTAATTTTCCCGCCTTTTTACGAAAATTTAGAAAGCCAATTTCCTTGCCTAACATTTTCACCACTACAGATTGTTGTCAAGGTTTCAAAATTTTCTTTTCGAAATCCCCATCCACTTCCATGGTGACAGATTGTTTCTTATCGTGGAAAACTACTTTTGGACTCAGTTCATCACCATTAGTTGAGTCAGAATAATCTGGCTCATCATTGGAGTCAACTTCGGTCATAGCATAATTCAAAGCATAAGGATAATTCTCATCCTCAAGAGTAGCGTTAACATAATTAGGGTTTTGAGAATCAAGAGCATCCTTGTAGGAGGGACCTCTGTTTTCATGGGTGTAAGAGAATATTTGCCGTGATTATTCTCATTCATTCCATAGGTTAATATACATCCTTTACAACATAATTGTAGGCTACAAATTAGGAACTAATTTGACTAATTGATTCTAATGTATGCTATCCTAAAATAAAAGATTACAAAATATTTTTGACTAAATATTTACATAATCTAACACATCCCCGCAATCGAAGCGGTAGGATTACGAACGATTAGACTGTCCCGAAAATCATCAAATAGTACGCGCAAAAGACCTTTGGTGAAAATGTCGGCAATCTGATAACGGGACGGAACATGTAGGACACGAACCTCTCCACGTGTAACCTTTTCGCAAACAAAATGAATGTCCATTTTAATATGCTTAGTACGTTGATGTTGTACCGGACTTCCAGATAAATAAATGGCACTCACATTGTCACAATAGACCAAAGTTGCTTTACGAATAGGGCAATTGAGTTCAAGCAACAGATTACGAATCCAACAAGATTCAGAGACAACATTAGCAACCCCTCTATACTCAGCTTCAGCACTAGACTTAGATAGAGTAGGTTGGCGCTTTGAAGACCAAGAAATCAAGTTGTCCCCAAAATATACACAATAACCCGACGTGGAGCGTCGAGTGTCTGGACATCCTCCCTAATCAGCATCTGTATATGATAGTCGTGACTGTAGGGAGGTTTTGTATAAATGTGTATCAAACTCAATCGTACCTCGAATGTAACGCAAAATGCGTTTTAATGCTTCCATATGCTCGACTTTGGGATCATGCATAAACAAGCAAACCTGTTGTACTGCGTACGAGATGTCTGGCCGAGTAAATGTCAAGCATTGCAAGGCACCTGTCAGACGGCGATACTTCGTAGGATCTTCATATGGGGCGCTCGAAGTAGCGCTGAGTTTGCCCTTTGTATCAACTGGTGTGGGGCAAGGCTTACATTGTGACATGCCTGCTCTGTCAAGAATATCCTCTGCATAAGAACTCTGAGACATGAATATGCTATTTTTGTCCCGGGAGATGGCAATCCCCAAAAAATAGCTCAACGGACCCAAATCTTTCATTGCAAATTCCGTGGCTAACTTGGACATAATACCGAGTCTGAGAGAATCTGAAGATGCAGTTAGAATAATATCATCCACATATAACAAAATGTAAGCAGTATCTTTTGCACGACAGTAAGTGAAGAGAGAGTTGTCAGATGTGCTATGCGAGAAACCAACAGTTGCCACATATTCAGCAAAACACTGATACCATGCCTGTGGTGCCTGTTTCAAGCCATAAAGAGACTTACGCAAGAGACAAACATGATCAGGACGAGCCGGATCCCGGAATCCCAAAGGCTGATACATATAGACGGTCTCATTCAAGTTGCCATGTAAGAAAGCATTCTTTACATCAAGTTGGTGAATGGGCCAAGAGTGAGATAAAACAATAGTAAGAACCACACGAACAGTTTCCGGTTTGACAACCGGGCTGAAAGTCTCGTCACAATCAACACCTTCCCGTTGAGACCTGCCATCACCTACAAGACGGGCTTTATGCCTCTCAAAACTCTCAAAAGAACCATCAGATTTCTTTTTATGCCGAAAAATCCATAAAGACCGAATAATATTAGCATTTGAAGGACGAGGGACCAACTCCCAAGTCTTACTATCAATAAGAGCATTATATTCATCTTGCATAGCATTTTTCCAATTCGGGTCATTAAGTGCACCAACTGGATTCCGGGGAATAGGGGAGATGGAGTTGTTGGTGGCACTTAACGCTTGATTATGGTATTTCAAGTTCGGCTTAAATATCCCATGTTGACTACGTGTAGTCATGCGAGGAATGGGTGGGGGCTGGCAGGGACGGGGCTGCTGCCGTGGTAACGCAGCGAGGGCGAAGGAGAGGGTTGGGCCGCGGGAAGAAGCTGGAGGGAAACTGGGGTGGTGGGAGTGGCCTGCTGGACAGGCGACAAGGAAGGAGAGGAGATGGATGAGCTCGGGTGTTGGGTTGCAGGAAGTTGAGGGGACCGCATTTGCGGAGCATTGGCCTGGTCATGGAACAAATGTATTCTTAATGGGGAATTATCATCGCCCAAAAACTCATATGAGGTAGGAGTTGGATTATTTATTTGTGAAAATGGAAAAGATTTTTCATCAAACCACACATGCCGGGCTATGATTATTTTTCGGCTCGATAAAGCATAGCATTTGTACCCCCGATGATTGGAAGGATACCTTAGGAGGATTATTTATTTGTGAAAATGGAAAAGATTTTTCATCAAACTACACATGCCGGGCTATGATTATTTTTCGGCTCGATAAATCATAGCATTTGTACCCCCGATGATTGGAAGGATACCTTAGGAAAACACATGGAGTGGACCTAGATTGTAGCTTATGAATTTGTGTGGAAGGGAAGAGAGGAAAGCATAGACAACCAAAAACTCGGAGATGAGAGTAGGATGGATTTTTTTGATAAAGAATCTGAGTGGGTGTCTTATATGCTAAGATTTTAGAAGGGAGAATATTGTGTAGGTACGTTTCCATGGCCAAAGCGTGATGCCAATAGGAGGGGGGCATAGATGCATGGGCAAGGAGTGTACGAACTATGTTGTTTTTGGATTTAATTTTCCGTTCCGCCTTACCATTTTGGGGTGAGGTGTGCGGATAAGAAAATCGAAAAAGCATCCCGTTTTGTTCACAAAATTTATGAAAAGGACCATTATCAAATTCACGCCTGTTGTCACATTGAAAATTTTTGATTTCTTTTTCAAAGTGAGTGCGAATGAAAATTCGGAAAGACAAGAAACAATCATAAACTTGGGAATTTGTTTTGATGGGAAAAGTCCATAGAAAATTAGTATAATTTTCAAGAAATAAAACATAATATCTGTGACCGGAAGAGCTAAGAACAGGTGAAGTCCATAAATCACTGTGAACAATGTCAAAAGGCATAGTAGTAGTTGAAAGAGAGTCATAAAAAGGCATTTTAATTAATTTCCCCAAAGGACAAGAATGACAAATATTGTTCCGAGCCTTATTACATTCAATCAAATTACTACTACGTAAAGAACTAAGAATTACATCCCCCGGATGACCTAAACGGGAGTGCCAAATATGAGGAGAGATGACGGTAAAAGCAGATGGTGCGAAAGACGAAATGGCTCGATAATTTTTAAAGAATGGATAAAGATCACCCGAACTCTCACATCTCATGAGTTTGCTCTCCGTCCATAAATCCTTCACAGAAAAACCAAAGGATCAAATTCAACAGAAACCATATTAGCGATAGTAAATTTACGAACGGAAATAAGGTTTTTGATGAGTTTAGGTGCATATAAAACATTTTCAGGTTTAGGGAGGGATTGACTTGAAAGGAAGTATGACCATAGCCACGAATCGGAATCATGTTACCATTACCAACAACAATGCCATCATTTTTGCTCAATTGATAGTAAGACGAGAGAGTACCTTAGGAGTTAGTCATGTGAGATGTGGCTCCGGTGTCCATGTACCAATTGTAGTTATCGGGCGGATTCAAGGACATTGTATGCATAGCCTGATCAATATCCGTGGGCACATACCCACCATGTGATAACGGGGCTGCCGAATAGAATGACTGGGGAGGGCGAGCACCGAGAATGCCCTGCTGTGACTGGGCTGGGCGTGGCTGCTGCCACCCTGTGGTGGGGTAGGGACACGGTGGGGTAGCCCACGGCTGTGGCCCCCAAGCAGCCCAAGGGGGGAAAACCAAGGCTGGGCAGTAGCGCCTTGGTGCTGCGACGCGGAGGGCAGGCTGGTCTGGTGGTTGGTCCGGCTGCCCCCGCCGCTGCTCTGGCCATTCCCAACGCCACCACGGTTGTTGTTGCGGTTCCCGCCGCCACGACCGCGGTTGTTCTTCTTTCCACGATTGTGAGAATTTCCTCGATTATTGGAGGTATTTTCAGAATTGTTGGGCTGCCCATTAACAGAGAAATTATGAGAATTAATATTGTGGGAAACGAGAGCAGCATTCGAACCGGATTCGTGAATGGCGTCCTTGCCATTGCTGTCTTCCTCAAGTTCGAGCATCGACCGTACAACGTCAAAGGATGGGAGAGGAGTACTGTGCTGCACCGTTGTTCGAAAAGTCTTATATTCTTCCGATAACCGACACAGAAGATGGAGCACAAGTCGTTCGTCGGAAACTTTGTGGCCGACGTTGGCGAGGTTGTCTGCAAGAACCTTGAGCCGGGTGCAGTATGCTTTCACGTTCGGGAAATCCACCAATTTGGTGTTCGTGAATTTTGCATCAAGAGCAAGATCCCTAGCCGATTTGTTGTCCTGGAAGAGATGAACAAGGCGATTCCAAGCCTCGGCTGCGGTGTCCTCTTGATGAATGATCGTGTTGAGAAGATCATTCGATATCGTACCATATATCCATTGCCGAACGATGTCATCTAGCCGTTCCCATAGAGCCTTTGCAGCAATTTTCTCGGCTGCGGTTGTTGGGGGTGACACGGTGGGGGAGGCAGGAAGTAATATGTGATCAATTACCAAGTTGGCTCGGCAATGGAGCTTGAAGAGGGTAGCCCAGTTATTGTATTGGCTTCCTTCATAGTCAAGAACAATAGGAATACACGATTTGATATTGGTGACTGTAGTTGCAGGATGCAACTTGGACGTGTCAGCCATGGAGATGAGAAGGAGGAAGGGACGAAGAAGAGGGGCGGCTGCTAGGGTTTGTAAAGACCTAGTCTGATACCATGTAAGAGAATATTTGTCGTGATTATTCTCATTCATTCCATAGGTTAGTATACATCCTTTACAACATAATTGTAGGCTACAAATTAGGAACTAATTTGACTAATTGATTCTAATGTATGCTATCCTAAAATAGAAGATTACAAAATATTTTTGACTAAATATTTACATAATCTAACAATGGGAATAGTACTCGTGGAAGGAAGTTTGTTCAGGCCATGTTCATCCATGGCTAGGGTTCACGGCAAGGACATGATACTTTTAACTGAACATCTAAATGCCTTTAGAGTATCAACGCACCCATCTGTCTTACAGTCCTATCATACACAAATAGAAAGTAAAATGACATATAAATTCATCAACAACTATTTAGCTTTGAAGTACGTAGTGAATGCATCATTTCTAAAGAGTTTAACTTGAATTTTCTCACTTTGGTTCATAGACATGTACACATCTTCAAAATTATCAGTTATTCTCAATTAGTTTCTTCAGAAAAACAAATGAGTAGTCCAATACATATACAGAGCTTTCAGATAAACAGATATGGTACAGTAAAAATGGAGACAGCCCCTACATAGATTAGCAGAAAACAGTTAACCATTTGGTAATAACATGCTACACAAATCACACCTTCTTTTCTTCAGTCCTCTTCATCATTGTCATCTCATGTGATATGATATGATAAGCATAAGCATCTCCGTCCATGTGACACCGAAGATATGGATAAAATGGATAGCGTCCGTGGTAGGAATCGAATCAAGCGCTACTTTCAGTCTCTACGAATAGAATCTGGTTGTTAGTCATTCCTTTGTAAAGGAGTGGGTGAATAAACATTTCATAGCTAGCTCATGTGAGGTGACACCAACCACACTCTTGGATAGACGAATTCTCATCAATCCACCATAAAAAGCTTCAGAGCCGATTCGCTAAGTCGATTACCTAGTTAAAGAATCTTCACATCAGTTGAAATTTTTATTCAACTGATAAAGATCTCGAAACGAAGTCGCTGGTTCACACGCTTGTTCCATAGCTAGCCCGGGTTAAAACACACTCCGTGGAAGAACACGTATAAAAAAATTACAAGTCTTGACTCAAAATTTGCTCTAATGTTTTGTCTAGTATATTTATATTAGATAGCCAACATACAATGTAAGAGTCATGTAACCGATGGATTGGAGGCTAAAACAGTGATGAGTTGAATCCTTTTTGGATTGTCTTAATGTTTTGATACCATTGTGTATCAAGTTAGTGTAAGCATATGCATTTCATGTACATTGGGAGCAAAGCCTACTAATCGCCTGACTATTTAACAAATAAGGCTTTTCATAGAAATGGAGAAATGAAAATACATATACTGATAGAGGAATGCTTTTCTATCCTTTTCAACAAATGTAGAAATAAAAGGAAAAGTTAGAAGGGAGGGAGGTTCCAGATACTAGTACAAACAGCTACGCAAAGAAAGACAAACTTCTTGCATATCCCTAAAGGATTGCTTCCTCTTGTACATATAGATCTTCACATAGTACAAATGCTCCAGGTCCCAAACGTAATTTGCCAACTCTCCAAATGAGTCCTCAACCGTCATCATATCCTTACCAGACTTGGCCTTATATTAACTTTAGCTGGTTTATCAAAGTTGTAAAAAAGTAAGCAAAAAGAACTATTTGGCTGCTTTACCGGATCATAGGTTGTATGCAATGCCACATCGCTAGTGCATTAAACAAAGCGGGGTACTGCCTTTTTTGTTTTGAGTTATATATTTCCACACAGTCTTGGTGCACCATCTTCAAATCCTATCTCAACCTTTTTTGATCCATAGATTTGTTTGTTGTTAGCCTGGTCCTATGTCAACATATCAATGTCATCCCTATCAAACTAAACACTACGTTTTCTTTTTTCGTGTCTTTACTACAGGTAAAAGATAGAAGTATGATAACAACATTAAAAATCAAATACTTTCACTCAAGTATTAAAAAGACACGATTAAAGAAGAAAACCAACATGCATAATAAAATAAGACATATGCTTGAAAGAAAATCTCTGAGTCCAGCAAATGTATCTAATTAAAGTGCATGATTAAAACACAAAATTAAACCTGGGATTACCTGCACTACAACTACATAGCAATTTCTCTGGTAAAATAGATTTTTGAGATATGAAACCACGTCTGCTCCTTCCTTGTATCTATTTTTTTTTTTTTTTGCTCTCCTAAAAATAAATGTAGGTGAATACACACGAGAACTAAAAAATTTGTGGAAATAATCCACATCAAGAACAAAGGGGAAGAAACACTAAATTTGAAATAAAGACCCAGAAAAGGAAAATGAAATTTTGAAGAAATAATCACAAAAGGACAAAATGAAGGAGAATAGACACAGCAAAGAGGTAATACTTTAAGAGATGAGAGGAAGAATAGAAGCAAATTAAGTTGTAAATGAAGAAATATTAATAAAGAGAAAATTCAATACATGCAACATATTTGCAACCAAAAATACCAGACAAAAGCAGCAAAATGGAAAGAAATATCAAATTAATCAAATAGAAAATCAACTAAAAGAGACCCCAAAATCGAAAAATAAAATCAAAACTCGTCGAAAACAGGAAGAATACACTAGAAGAAGAAGAAGAAGAAGTCGAGTCGATCCGAACCACGTTAATTACTGTGTTTTTATCGTTTCCGCGCTAACAATTGGTTATGGATCTTACTCATGCTGATGAAAGTGGGAGATGAAGAACTAGTGTGTACTCTACTGTTTTCATTACCACAGGTGTACAAAGACGTAGTTAATTCAATGATGTACAGTAAAGAGGTGGTCACATTACAGATGGTAAGACGTGCATTAAATTTGGATGAATTAAGAAACCATATCAACAATGGTGAGAAAGAGGACCACGGTGAGGGTTTGACGGTTAGAGGTCGCTTGAGCCAAAGAGGGAGAGGCAAATCGTAGCTAGGTCAAAGTTAAGAAACGGGTGAGTAGGAAGGATGCTGAAGAAGAAGAAGAAGAAGAAGAAGAAGAAGAAGAAGAAGAAGAAGAAGAAGAAGTCGAGTCGATCTGAACCACGTTAATTACTGTGTTTTTATCGTTTCCGTGCTAACAATTGGTTATGGATCTTACTCATGCTGATGTTAAAGTGGGAGATGAAGAACTAGCGTGCACTCTACTATTTTCATTACCACAGGTGTACAAAGACGTAGTTAATTCAATGATGTACAGTAAAGAGATGGTCACATTACAGATGGTAAGACGTGCATTAAATTTGGATGAATTAAGAAACCATATCAACAATGGTGAGAAAGAGGACCACGGTGAGGGTTTGACGGTTAGAGGTCACTTGAGCCAAAGAGGGAGAGGCAAATCAGTAGCTAGGTCAAAGTCTAAGAAAAGGGTGAGTAGGAAGGATGTTGAATGGTAGGGTTGTCATCAAAAGGGTCACTTTGAGAGGGATTGCCCGAATAAGAAGATTGATAAAATAACAGCTAGTGCATCTATGGTTCAGGTTACTCAGACATCTGAAGAAGATTATATGCTAACTGCTTCAACAGATGACATTCAGACATATAAGTGGATTTTAGATTCAGCTTGTACCTTTCACATGTGCTTCAAAAAAGATTAGTTTACTAGCTACGAGCAGAAAAGTGAGACTGTACTTATGGGCAACGATGCAGTATGTGAAATAGAAGGCATTGGTTCAACCCGTATACGGTGTCATGACGGCATCATAAGAACATTGTCTAATGTTGGACATGTTCCCGATATGAAAAAGAATCTGATCTCTCTTGGTACTCTTGATAAGCTCGAATATAAGCATGCGGACGAAAGTGGAATCTGCAAGGTGACCAAGGGTTCTCTGGTCACGTTAAAGGACAAACTGGAGGGTGGTCTTAATGTACTTATGGGCAGCACCATTCTAGATGTTGCGAACACTGCAACTTGACAAGACTAAGATGTGGCATATGAGATTAGGTCACATAAGCGAAAGCGGGTTGGTAATTTTGAGCAACCGAAACCTTTGAAAGGTGAGAAGATTATTACACTTGATTTTTGTGAGCGTTGTGTCCTTGGAAAGTAGAAACGGGTCAGCTTTAGCACGGGCAAGCACAAAACTAAAAGGGTACTTGATTATATTCATTCAGATTTATGGGGTCTATCTCAGGTTCCATCCAAGGGTGGAAAGAGGTATCTTTTCTATCCAAGGGTGGAAAAAGGTATCTTCTTGCTTTTATTGATGATTTTTCAGGCAAGGTTTGGGTATAGTTCTTAAAGGATAAAAGTGATGTCTTTGAGAATTTAAAAAACTGGAAGACATTAATTGAAAATCAGTATGACAGAAAGATTAAGTGTCTGCGAACAAATAATGGCTTGAAGTTTTGCAATGAAGAGTTTGACAATTTCTTCAAGATTCATGGTGTATTGAGACATGGAACTGTTAGGCATACACCACAACAGAATGAAGTAGCTGAAAGGATGAACCACACTCTTCTTAAGAAAGCACGATGTATACTGCTTGTTATGTTGCTAATCGTTCTCCAGCGTCGGCAATTGACTTCAAAACTCTAAATGAGGGATGGACAGGTAAACCGTCTGATTACTCGTACTTAAGAATATTTGGATGTCCTGCTTATTATCATGTAAGTGATGGAAAACTAGAACCTAGAGCTCGAAAAGGTTTATTTATGGGATATGTTGAAGGGGCAAAAGGATTTAGAATATGGAGTTTATTTGTAATCAATAGAGATGTTACTTTTGATGAGGCCTCTATACTTGATCCTGGAAAGACTTCTATTGAGTTTGCAGGACAGAAAGTTCTTACAACAGAAACGATGGAGGAAAATGTGAAACTCACCGAGCAGGAGGATCAAGTGACTCAGGTGGAGTCAGATAATGAAAAAGTTCACACAGTAATACCTGAAGGTGAACCATACGGTATAGCTACTGGAAAGGACAAACGAACTCTGAAGCCTAATCCAAAATATTATCCTCAACCTATGCAAGCCAATCTTGCGGCTTATGCATTAGCTACTGCCGAGGAGGAAATAAAGGATCTGGAACCCTCAAGCTATACAAAAGGTACTATGTGTGGTAAAGCTGATCAATGGTGTTTACCCACGACTGAAGATATGGAGTCTCTGCACAAGAACCGGACATGGGCTTTGGTGAGTCTACTAAAGGGGAAGAGAATTGTTGGTTGCCAATGAATCTTCAAAAAAAGGATGGCATTCTGAGTGTAAAAGATGCTAGATGCAAAGCGAGATTGGTTGCTAAGGTCTTTTGTCAGAAGAAAAAAATCGACAACAATGAGATTTTCTCACCAGTCGTGAAGCATATCTCAATTCGTTTGTTATTAGCTTTGGTTTCCCATTATGACTTAAACCTTCATCAGCTTGATGTCAAGACTGCATTCTTACATGGTGATCTTGAAGAGGTGCTCTTCATGAATCAGCTTGAGGGTTTTCTTATTGAAGGAAAAGAAGACCAGGTTTGTCAATTAAAAAAATCTTTGTATGGTTTGAAACAGTCATCACGACAGTGGTACAAGAGATTTGATGCATTCATGATTACTAAAGGTTTCTCGAGAAGTGCATTTGATAGCTGCGTGTATCACATGACGGTATCTGGTAAGTCAAATATTTATTTATTATTATATGTTGATGATATACTTATTACTGCTAATAGTATGACAGAGATAAATGATTTGAAGAAACTGCTAGGTAAGGAGTTTGACATGAAAGACTTACGTGAAGCTAAGAAAATCCTTGGAATGGAGATTCACAGGAAGAACGGTGAGGTACATCTTTCACAGAAAAAGTATATTGAGAAGGTAGCTCAGAGGTTTGGCATGAATAAATGTAACCCTGTTACTTTACCGTTAGCACAACATTTCAGACTTTCTTCTGTGATGGCACTGCAATCAAAGGAAGAGGTGGAGTACATGTCAAAAGTTCTTTATTCTAGTTCAGTTAGTAGCATTATGTATGCTATAGTTTGCACTCGACCTGATATTTCTCAAGCAGTGAGTGTGGTAAGTCGATTTATGTCTAATCCGGCTAAGACACATTGGGAAGCAATTAAGTGGACATTGAGATATCTTAAAGGTTCTTCGAATGTTGGTCTAACTTTTTGTAGGTTGAGAAATGAAGGCTTCTCGGTCCTTGGTTATGTGGATTCTGATTTTGCAGGTGATCTTGATAGAATGAGATCAACGATGGGCTATATCTTTACTCTTCCAGGCAGTGCCATAAGTTGGAAGGCAACTCTTCAGTCTATAGTTGCTTTGTCCACAACAGAAGCTGAATATATGGCAGCAGCAAAAGCAGTAAAGAAAGCTATATGGTTGAAAGTTTTGGTGTCAGAATTGAGTAGGGTTCAACATGAACTAACTCTAAAATGTGATAGCCAGAGTGCTATTCACTTGATAAAAAATTAGAGATTTCATGATCGCACCAAACACAATGATATCAGATTCCATTTTATTCGTGATGTTGTTGAACAAGGCACAATTAAGGTCATGAAGCTTGACACAAAGAACAACGTAGCGGATATGTTGACCAAGGTGGTTCCTCTTGTTAAGTTCAGTCATTGTATGAATTTGGCAGGAGTTCGCATCAAATGATGCGTCAGGATGGAGAAAGGCAGGGCAAGGTAGAGCTACTAGTATGTACAAGGTTTCGGTTAGTGTCTCTTGTTTCCTGCATGGAGTTAGCTCACGTAGGCTTAGAGACATTGGATTGAATGACATTCATATGGAAGCTCCAAATTTATCTCAAGGTGGAGATTGTGAAGTTGAGAAGATATTCAAGCCAATTCCTACCCAAAAGCGGAAAGAAATAAAAAGAAACTTTTTTTTTTGTTGGTTTTCGAGTGTTATTGAGATTTATATCCTTTCTAGGAAAGGATTAGACCTAGTAGTACAAATACATGCTAGCTAGGATTTATTTAAAAGGACAAAACATAGAACTTAAGAGTATTCAATCTTGTAACTTACTTTCTCCCTTGATATTAATAAAAGTGCCGGCCGTTCTCCGTGAACTAGGATCGCATCGATCCAAATCACGTTAATTATTGTGTTTTTATCATTTCCGTGCAAACAAAACAAATAGGATTAGTGAGGAAGAGAAGAGTAAACTGGGAGCAGAGCTAAACTTAAAAAGGTGGCACGTGTCTAACACTTGTCTGCTAATTAAAGCAAGGCCAAACCCATCGACATACACCTGTGGTCATCCACTTCTTTCACTTGAGTACCTAAAGTGACTCTTGTTCCATTTAGACACTTCACGTGAGTCATTCCTATTCCACTTAGACACTTTTTGCACCGTTATCGGAGAAAAACCAACACCAAAGGGGCCGCCACCTCATTGCACATCCAACAAGCCCAAAAGCCCCAACTTTTAATGATCAAAACTCCACGAATTTACAAATTAGTGAATTTACAATTAAAATGAGTTGGAACAATTTAATTCAGTTGGCACAATTTAAATGAGCTGGCACAATTTAATTGGCCACTTAATCCACGTAGGAAACGACTGATGTTGGTTTTGCTCCGATAACGGTGCAAAAAGTGTCTAAGTGGAATAGGAATGACCCACATGAAGTGTCTAAATGGAACAAGGGCCACTTTAGGTGCTCAAGTGAAAGAAGCGGACGACCACAGGTGTTTGTTGATGGGTTTGACCTCAAAGCAATAGGGACATGAAATACCCAAAAGCACAATTACTGGAATATCCTTCGTTGTACCTATAACTCACACTTATTAATAGTTTAGTTTATTTATTATTAAATAAATAAAGCTAAATTTATTTTATAAAATTTTATTTACTCATACAACTGACTTACGAACATCTTATTGGGAATATTTTTTTCTCTTGCAGCAAATATGTATTGTTAATATCTACATGTGTTAGTCTACCAACTACGAGGCTATTTGAATCTTACACAATTGGGAGGCGTTGTCGGTCTCCAATTGGTTGGTTTGAACCAACGGAAGTGGAGTTGTTGGGTCCGGATTCAGTTCATGAAGCAATTAAGAAGGTTAATCTCACAACTGTTAGAAAGCACAAAACATTTCACTTAGAAAGACATTAAGAACCTCTTTCGATAATCTTTGGAGGTTCCCGAAAGCGTCTCATCATTGTCATAGAGCATACCTCTTTCTTGTGTTTCTCCCCATGTTTTAGGCATGACTAGATCAAGCAATTCCACAGTACTCTCTGGCTGCATACATAAAGAGATTAAATATGTGAACTTTTGTCTATGTGTTGGGAAGATGCTGAAGACTGAAAGATTGCATGCACAACATATGGTCTGATTGTTGGACGAGCCATAATCGACTCGTGTCTCCGAGAAAGAATCCCATCACCCTGCGGTAACTAATGAATACAATGCAAAACTATATATCAGTGACGGAGTCAGAATTTTCACTAAAGGGTGCATATCATAAAAAATTAAATATATGAATAAGCCAAGGAGATGGAACATCAACCATATATACTACAACAACAACAACAAGCCCAGTATAATCCCACCATGTGGGGTCTGGGGAGGGTAGAGTGTACGCAGACCTAACCCCCACCTTGAAAGGTAGGGCGGCTGTTTCCGAAAGACCCTCGGCTCAAGAGAGGAAAATAAGACAAAAGGTCAGATAGGACCAAGCATATCGAAAACAATATGAAAACAAGGAATAACAAAAGCGAGAAAGTCATGGTAGAACAATCCGAAAAGAAAGGAGCATTAACTACTATAGATAAATAAGATAATCAAAGTACAACGGCCCAACAAATTTAAGCAGCAATCAAATGCAGAAATCAAATGGCAATAAACGAATGAGCAAAACTACAACTACTATGGTGAAAGGATAAGCCACTTAGCCTTCTATCCTAATTTGAGTCCTCCACAACCTCCTATCTAAGGTCATGTCCTCGGTGAGCTGAAACTGTGCCATATCCTGTCTAATCACCTCTCCCCAATACTTCTTCGGCCTCCCTTTACCTCTCCTGAAACCGTCCATAGCCAACCTCTCACACCTCCGCACTGGAGCATCTGTGTCTCTCCTTTTCACATGCCTGAACCATCTCAGCCTCGCTTCCCGCATCTTGTCCTCCACTGATATATACATAAAAAAATAATTTTAACCTTGTATATATAGTATAACTAGTTTCTCGGCACGTGCGTTGCACGTGTACATATGGCAAGTCATAATGATTTGTAAACTACTATCAGTATTATTAAAATGAAATAATCATACATTTTATTAAGAGAAAAGTAGAAGCTTTTGTGAATAATTAAAGTGATCGTCGTATGGTGATATGCTTGACGGTGTCCAAATGATTAGTATCGTTTGAACTTACGAAGATGAACAACAGTTTAATTAGATATATGAATCTTTTACTTTTAATTTTATTTTATGAGGTAGAATAGAAACATATAATGACGTGTATCTATGTACCTGATACTTCCTTATAGATCATATTCCTAATGTATGTTCCGTATGTTCGTTTCATCCATTTAAGTTGCTCTGTTATAATCAGGACTCTTGTGATCAACATTAATAAGTGCTAACGTATTTAATAAGGAAGAATCAGTGTTTTAAAAGGCGGGGGCGTAAAGCGGGACGTTTTACATACGCCTCGACGAGGCGTAAGCCTCGAGGCACGGGGCGTTAGCCCCATGGGTATTTAATTTTTAGTATTTCTTAAAATAATATAATTACAATAAATATTTTTAAATAGATAAAATTACATAAAAAAATAAAAGAAAACTGTAAATAAATGAAATATATATATATGTGTGTGTGTGTGTGTGAGCGCGTGCGCGCTTGATCCTCACAAAAAAATGATCAAAGCAATCCATTATACACCACTTATAACTTGTCATTATATATAACATAATTTTACAAGTATAAACAATACAATGAAATAAAAGCTATTATGAAATGCAAATCAATTCTAACATTTTAGCTTTCAAATACGGAAAAAAACACAGTTTCTTAAAACACTATTACTATCATACTATTCATTTTATCTCCCTATAAGCAAATAATCAATAAAATTTATCAATATTACAATTAAAACATAACTTCTTCATGAACAAAAAATAAAATTATATGATAATTCTGATACATAGGACTTATGACCAATGACAAGTGAAAATGTACAATTCCGCTATGTGTTTTTTTAAAAAAAAATTAAGTGATATTCACCCTCACGACGTTCTCAAATAGTAAATATCCAATACTACGACTTGTTATATGAGTTACACCCAATCTTCTATTTCTATAGATGAAAAACTATTAAGTATCATTATTTTGTTAAACAATTATGAGGGTGAATGATTTTAATTAAGAAATTTAAAATATAATTTGTGTAAGAACTGTTAGGCGAGCCCTGGGCGTTGGGCGTTAGGCGTGTTTAGGGCGTACGGTTGGGCGCTTAGGACGTAAGACTCATAGGAACTAAGCCCCGCACGTTAGCCCCAGGGCGTTTTGCCACTGCCCTGCCCCGAGGCGAGTCCCGGGGCGAGTCCTGACACTGCCTTTTAAAACAATGGGAAGAATTAATTGTTGGCTTAAATATTCTATTTGAAATACTACATTGTAACTTAAAATAGGATCCAAAGTGTAATAAAAGATTTATATATCTCCTCTCCAAATATGTTTGTAGCCTTTCTGAAGGCTTTGCAAATAAGCTTTTAATGTTGTTTAGTGTCGAGAAACATAAAAAGACCCTGCAGCAAGAAACTATTCTAAACATTAAAAACTAATCTGAAAGGTCGCCAGTTAGAAATTATTTTGAATATTAGTAACTAATCTAAAATCCCTTCAGAAACTTGGTGTATTTGTTTAATTTTTATTTATAAATTTTGAATTTTAGATTATTTAAAAAGGTGTCCTTATCTGACCTTTTTTGCCATGCTTGTTCTTGAGCCGAGGGTCTTTCGGAAATAGTCTCCGTGCCTTTCAAGATAGAGGTAAGGTCTGCGTACACTTTACTCTCCCCAAACCCACATTATGGAATTTCACTGGGTATATTGTTGTTGTAGATTATTTAAAAAGGTATTTATATCTTTTAACCTTTTATAAAAACTAACGTTTATTTTGCTAGACATGGGGTTGAATTACACTAAGTATCCCTATAATATGATTCAGTTCGATGCCCCTATATATAAATTACACTACTTAATAAGATATACAAACCATTAATAATAACTATTTTGCACTTTAAACATGTAAGTTATTTATAGTTTTTGTTAGATTATGATATTGTATTTTATATAAAATTCGTATTTTTTCTTTAGTTTGTTTATTTGAACCTTTTCTTCAAAACTATCTTAAATTTACTTATTTAGATGAAGTTTTATTTTTTAGAATTTATGTTATGCAAGTGGTTTAAATACATTTAGAAAAATAGGGATGACAACATTATATTTAAGAGCTTAAACCAAAAATACTTTGCAAAATATGTAATATTCTAGTCATCTGATTAAATAGTCTGTGCTCGGTTTCTATTTGAGACTTTCAAAAGATACATTTAGTTTTAAAAAATGTTCTCATAATTTTAATACTCTTTTATATATTTAGTTCGGATATACCTTATATGGGAGGTGTAAGTGTAAGTTTTTCATAGTATATAGGGGGTGTAAGTATTTGATGAAAAAATATAAGAAGTGTATCCGAAACTGCGTTATATTATAGGAGTATTTAGTGTAATTATTTTTTTTGTTGAAAATCATATGGCTAGATCACATCCTCTAAAATATGTCTTTTATTTTCATGGGTCAATATTCTATTTTTAGTCTAATCCAAAAGAATACCAAAGTGAATTGAAAAAGAAATTATGATAAATATGATTGTGATTAATTCATACCTCTTTCGATATTTAAGAAATGAAATACCTGGACTTATCAAATGGTTTCACACTTGAAATGATTCAAGTCTCTCTTTACCTCCTTTTATTGACATGTTAATAAGAAGACCTTTTAATATAAACCCATCATAAATGAAAAACCAAGAGGGAAAAGGCAGGCAACGGTAAGACATGTTGAAAGGACAATAAAAATTAGAAGTAACGCGAACAGTTAGTATGTAGTAGAAACAAATTGAAAAAAATGCATCGTTTCAAATAAATTTGGTATTTTTAATTAATATTTTTAGTAAAAAAAGTTATTCAAATTAATAAAAAGAAGATTTAGATAATTTAACTTTTAAGTTTAAGGAATCATGGTTATAATAGAATACAGAGTCAACAAACCATATTATAGCTATCTCAATAGAAGAGATATGTATATTGTGTTATTTTCTTAGCCACAAATAATTATTAATTAATTATATCATTGGAAAAAATATATAACATGAACATAAAAATGTCATATTTTTAAACTTTAGAAGCCTGACGATTACCACCAAACGATGTGGTCCAACGGATGGGGTTGCTCCACCCATAATCAAAGGACTCAGATTCGAGCCCTAGATATAGAAAAATTCTTGGTAGGGAGCGCTTTCCCTTAAATGGAGCCCTACGCGGCGCGAATCCGAATATAATCAGGCTCTAATACTGACGCCGAACACCGAGTGGAAAACCAAAGAAGCCTGATGATTGATAATGACAACATAGTGAAATCTCACGAAGTAATAGCAAATAGTAAGACATACTTGCCGAGATCCAAAGAAACTAAGAAGAGAAGTTTTGGAGAGGATCATAACCCATTACAGAATAACTATGACAGTCGACAATTGGCATAGAACTCACTTGGCTACCGCGAGACATCATGATTTTCTCAAAGCTTAGCAGTTGCAGCTAATTCAAAGAGAAAGTTGCTCCTTTTCAGGAGGACACAACTTTTAAAGAAAAGACACAGCAAATCATATTAGATTTTTTGGTGATATAAAAATATTATACTAAATATATTAAGTTATTTAGAATACCATTTAAGTAATTCAACTTTTAAGTTATGGGGTTAAATAAATAAAATAAAGTCAGAATATGAAAAACAAACAATGGACAGTAAAAGTGATGCAAAAGTTTCGATTCCATGAGAATTTCAGTCATTAAGCACATTATCCTAATCAATAAATAATATTAAAAATGGTTTTACCAAATGTTGAAACCTAAAAAGATGTGTAATAATAAGGCATGACTCACGAGCCTGTTGATCATTCTAATTGATCACATAGAAACAAACGCCAATTTTGTAAATATAATAATAGTTGACAAAAATATGATAAGATTGGAGTGAAAACATTAGGAGGATTCCATGACAATTTAGAATGAGGATTGAGAATGGAAATTGAAAATGATGCTCATATTAATGAATTGTATGTGAATGAATAGGCATGACTCTTAGTGAAGGAGCAAGTCGGTTCGTACGAGGTGTTTGTGCATGGGGTCTTTTTTTTTTTTTTTTTTTTGAATAAGAAGTAATTATGCTTTTAAATAAGAAGGGTATTTACGTAATTTAACTTTCAGATTAGGGAGTTCATGCTTTTAATATAACGTAGATGTAGATAGATATAGATGTAGATTTTTCACCAAACTTCCACCCAGGCCACTTGGCTCCCCCCCTTCTGACAATAAACTACTTTGCAATCCTAACCTCCCATGTCATGGCAAAATTGTAAATGCAATGATGCAGCAAATTACCCGTACTTAGAAAGAGCAATGTTTAGGAAAATTGCATCACATAGCCGTTTGGCCATGAGATTTTTTCACTTTTTTTGCGAAATATTTTTCACTTTATTTGAAAATCGGTATTTAGCCATGAAAATTTCAAATACAACTTGACGTTAAAAATGTATTTGGAATTTGAAAAATACCTAAAACCCTGTTTTAACTTTTTTTTTTTTTTTGGCTGTCAATACGTTTAAACAACCAAATATGTTTTTACAAAAACTATACCCAGACACAACTCCAACTTCAAAAATTCCAAACAAAATGAAAAATATTTGGTTTCTATGGCCAAACGCCTATATAGAATCTATTGTTGGATTTCAATATTTAACAGAGTTCAAATTCAAGCGACAAACAATATAAGTTAAAAGGACCTTAGGTAAACACACCATCCAAAGAAGAGAGCATTCCTCAAATTCCCAATTGTTTCACACTAAAATTTGGGATAGTTGGGCATGCATGCATGGACTGAAATATTATTAGGATATAGAACATTGATGAAGAAACCTGTGGGTGATACAACAGCTTTTACCTCTTTGGCGTGCATTTTCTAAGGAAGTATTGAAAGAAAGAAAATTAACGTGAGAGTTGTTACCATCTTCCTCATCAAATGAAAACTTTTTTGTAGAAAATCAGAAGAGTCATTCAAGGCAAAAACAAGGATGTCCATTGTTTGATTCGGCCGGTAACTTGAGAAATTTACTAGATCATAACAATATTAAACTTTTAGAAACCATCCCAATTATGTCAGGTTACCTTCGGTACAATGCGATTCAGATACTTTCCGATTAGTTATTTTATAAATGTCACGTAAGAGTCCCACTGTTATTAGATATCTCATTGTTATGTATAAGCTAATAATAAATTTTAATATAACACATAAAGTATAGATTAACAATATTAGATGTTCTAAAAATACTAATGTGACTTTAGCATTTTTATTTTTTATTTTTGCAAGCTCTTATTTTTGTTCGATTGTGTTAGTGCCGAATTTATCTAAACTCACTTTGCAGTTTTTAATTAATTATCTACTAAGGCATGGTACTTACTACTTAGTGGTATATTAGCGATTTAGCTTTAAAAAATATGGGAAAATGGTAGTTTTAATCCCTGAGTTATTGTCATATTGTGATTTTGGTCCCTGTGTTATTCGACCAACCACAATAACCTTTAATTAGATTAAGTGTGCTAAATTAGTCCTTGAAACTAACTGGTAGCTAAGTTTTCTGTCTGCCATGTATTTCTGCATTTCCTTATGACAAACTCCATTATTAATATTTCTCTTACCAAAACAAAACTGAGAAGAGGAAATGCCACGGAAAAAAATTTCATTCTTGAACAACATGGTCTTCATATTCACCATTTTTATTCTCCTTCCAGATTGCTACCGGCCCATTATCATTGCTCTCTTTATTACCATTGTTATTTTGCTTGTTGCTGTATCCATGTTCAACAGTTCGAGCTCATCTTCAACGCCTAATATCCCATATTTTTTGTCCAATTCCCTTTATATTTAAAAATCATAAATATATATAGTTACTGTAATAAAAGGTTTAAATCACATTTTGAATTAATCTCTCTACTGAACCCACCATCCAAGAACCTTATTACTGGCAACGTCATCATCCTAAATCAAATTGGTTAGCAATTTTTCAGCCATCTTTGCTGAGAAAAATTGGTTAGAGCTGGACTTCATGGTGATCAAAGAAATGCTCAGAAACAAGAAAGCGGGCAATCTTAAACTCAACAGGAAAATTAAGGAAAGTACATAAACTGGCGGCTGTATTCTGAACTTCTCTTTTTTTGTCTTTATATTTCTTAAAAAAAATTGACATTTTCATAACTCAAAAGAAAAAGGCGGTCTACAGTGGCATTTTGGTAATTGAAAATGGAGAAATACATGGTAGACGGAAAAGTTAACAGCCAGTTAGTTTCAAAGACAAATTTAGCACACTTAATCTAATTAAATGTTAAATATGCTTGGTTGAATAACACAGAGATCAAAATCACAATATAGCAATAACCCGGGAACTAAAACTATTAATTGTTTCCCCAAAAACTATTATATGTTTGTTGAGTATAATTGTTACTACAAGAGCTTGTATATTGATAATGCTCAAGCAAGACCTTGATTTACATGGCAAAAATAGCAATAATGCTGGTTGTGCCCTGCAAATCAAAAATAAATATTGTTATGTCTTAGAATGATTACTGGGTTGATAATAAAAAACAACCAATATGGATATATTTGTTGCCAAAGAATATATTTAGCAATTGTAGACCAAAATATTTGGTATTGTACAGCCATTCCAGCAAAAAATAATTAGATGATAGGAGATTTTGAATATTATCCTCCTCCTCCTTCTTCTACAAAGTTTGAGGAAGATTACAAGTGATTTAGAAAGAAAAAAAAAAAAAAAAAAAGACCTAGAAAGCACCTTTATAATGTGTGTGTATATATCATGTTTTATATCATGTATATCAATGCATATCACACACAATTTTTATGGATGTCACTGTCACATCTGTAAATCACGTTAAATTGAGTATATAAGGGTATATCGCGCACAGATTTTTCATGGATATATATAGATATACATGATATATAGAAGATAGTCAGATATACACTGAAATACATGTGGATATACACGAGATATGGTGGGGGATACACAATCTCTCAGATGGAGTCGTCTTCAACCTCGAGTTTTCAATTAGAAATTCGACTCAAATCCGTGTCAAATCATCTTCAAACACCTTCAGAATTGATATTCAAACTTCTTAAGATGTTTCTAACAAAACCCAATTTCACTCAATCAAGATAAATCACAAATAAGCAAATACAAAGAATTTGAACTAAGCTTCAATTGTCTTTAATGATGTTTTAGGTCCCTGTCTTTATTGAGAATCCAAAAAATGAAATGAATATTACAACTCAACAACAAATTAAAATTGACAAAGAACTTGAAATGAAGAAAATTTGGCACCGCATTATGGAATCGATGAAGAACTAATGAAGATTTTTTAGCCGAAAGAGGAAGTAGAGAGATTTGGCTGAAGTCATTAGGGGAGGTGAGGGGGAGGTTTTTTTTTTTTTGGGGGGGGGGGGGGGGGGGGGGGGTTGTATTCGGGATGATGGTACATAGATTTAGGAAGAAGATTTGAGGAAAGTAATTATATAAAATTTTCATAAGCGAGGGAATTTCAAAAATCAAAGCTATTTTAACAGAAGTTTTTTTCAGTAGGAGTACAAACTAGTATACGTACCCGCGCGATGCGCGGATTGTGACAAAGGGAAAAAAAAGCGGAGAGAGATAATAGAAACATATGTATATGAACCACGTGTGACACATTGCAGATTTGTTATTCTTATTTTTTGAATCATTCTTATTACATACTCAACCTCACTATGGCCTCTAGTTGCAGCAGAGTAATTGGTATTACTGTTGCCTCCCCAGTTTCATTTGACTGCCGCTTCATATCCTGAAAAAGATATCAGAAGAAGCAAATATCAGTGAGAGATGTACAATAATTTCACAATCAAGAAAGGTTTGTACTGAAATGTTGCTGGATATCTAATCCTGGACAATTCCTATAATGCGCCTGTTGATATAGTTACCTGTCTAATTTTGACATAACTTTCTTGTAATATTGACATTGTAGAGCTGACATTCACGGATGGCAATTGGTAACAATATTGTATGTATCTGCAACACGAACTCATTTGCTTGAACATCTAGACCTTAAACATTGAAAAACAATAGTGAAGTGCATAACTTTAAGCCATATTAAGAACCAACCTTTTCAGCCAATAATACTCCTTAGAAGTTCTAGTGTCATCCCCAGATGCTTCAGCAAATGCATGGTCATCAGCTAAAATAGATGGGTCTATTCCCCAGTTCATTACATTAGGGATGGTAGTGGATGGAAAAAATATGTCATTAAACACGATAAGTACAGGACTTAAAAGGGACAACAATCATAATGGAGTCCAAATATATGGGAAAGCCTTAATATACTACCTCCATTATCAGCCTTAGAACTTCATTCCCCTTCTATGTGCTTAGCTCAAAATTACTGTTTGCCCCCCTCCCGTTGCACTTTATAGCAGCCCCTAGGATCTTGAAAAGTGGCAGCATAGGAATATAGGATTATGACACATGGTAGTTTTAGGACAAAAAATAGTTAAATTAGTTAATAATTGAGAAAAGACATCATTTCACCCTTGAACTTGACATGAAAATTCAGTTTGGCAACTAAACTTAACTTGTATTTATTTACCCCCCTTAACAACTTTCATCTTAATTAAATACAACCCCAAATGCTGACGTGGCAAAAAAAAATTAAGAGAGTGAAAAATATAAAAAGGTGGGCCTACAGATATATATATTATATAATTAAAAAATAAAATAAAAATAATATATAATTAAAAAAAATCAAAATGCACCCCCCACCCCCACCCACTCCTCTCCACCCCACCCCACAGCCCCGGCCCTCTTCTTCACCAAACAACTCCGCCCCCACCACCATCTTCTTCTTCACAAGCCCCCACCCCACCCCACAGCCCCGCCCCCTCTTCTTCACCCCACAACCCCGCCCCCTCTTCTTCACCCCACAGCCCCGCCCCCACCACCTTCTTCTTCTTCACAGCCCCCCACCCCACGCCACAGCCCCTCCCTCACCACCTTCGTCTTCTTCACAACCCCCACCCCACGCTACAGCCCCGCCCCCGCCCCCGCCACCTTCGTCCTCCTTCTTCTTCTTCTTCACAAATTCCTCTTTCTCTCTATCTTCTCATCATTCTTTTCTTACCATTTTTTGGTTTCTTGATTTTGATTTTTGTTTTCTTTCAAAAATAAAGTTATGGAATAATGATTATGGAAGAAATGGGGTTGCTAATAATAATAATATAGCCAACAATAACAACCAAAATAACCAATTTGGACGAATTTGAGAAGGAATGGGATGAAATTTGGTGGGGTGATGATGGTGGTGGTGGTGGGTGTGGGTTAAAGATGTGGGTGTTGTTCTTATGGGTGGTTGTGATAGGATGAGGAGAAAGAAGAAGAAAGAGAAAAATAAAAAAATGAAGGGTTTGTAATTTTTGACATGGCAATGACGTGGTGAGGATGACGAACTAAGCTATGTTCAATCATGGCGACTGCGGCGGCGGCAGCGGAGGTGTGGCGGCAGGGGGGGGGGGGGGGGGGTTGAGGAGAAAGAAGAAGAAAGAGAAAAAATAATAAAAGAAAAACAAAAAATGAAGGGTTAGTAATTTTTGACATGGCAATGACGTGGCAACGATGTGGCAATGACGTGGCGCGAGTGTAATACACCTCCCATTGTGAGAGTGGTATTATTTTTTCAGGGTGGTAAATAATTGAAATGAAAGTTGTTAAGGGGGGTAAATAAATACAAGTTAATAATTAGGTATTAGTCATTGTTTAGAATTTAAAAATAATAAATATATTGTATTTGTATCTTTTAAAGAAAAACTGCAGAGTAACTACCCCCTGCCTCAACCCCACGTCTCCTTTACTAAAATTTTAAAATTAAAACTAAAGTTAAATCTGAAACAAAATGCAAAAAAAGGAGGTAGTTTGTCCATAAAGGTGGTATTTTGCTCTTCATACTTACAAGGGAATTTCGTGGTTCGAATTTAAATTTTGATAGATGAATAAATAAATAAATTGTGGACCCTCCAATAACACACCTGAATTAATACGCAATGATGGTTATCTATTTTAAATCGTTTATCAGAAAATGGGGGACTAAATGTTAAATCGTTTATCAGAAAATAACCCCCACGTACCCACCTACACTCCCCCATTTCCTTTGCACGTCCTCCACTTCACACGCAGCGACAAAAAGTGACAACAAGCCATAGACACACACAGAGAAACGGAGAACATATAGCGAAGGGACTCATCTTCTCCATGAAAAGAAATCCAGCAGTTGCAAATATTTGCACTTTGTTTTTATTTCACTCTGTCAGGTTAGTAACTACATATATTTTCGCTTTTTATACTTCTGCCTTCTAGCATTTAGGGCAATTTTTACCAAATTTGAGTCTAGCACTTGAATAATTTCGTGCAATCTCTGTTTACTTAATTAAAAAACAAATCAATGACAACAAGGAGATAGGAGTTGAATGTACAGTCTAGACTTTCATAAATCACATTTGCTTCATATTTTGCATCCTCGATGAAATTGGTTTGGCATATCTGGATTTTGTGGGTATCCAATTTAGAGCTCTGTTTCTTTGGGACATATGGAGTATCTGTTTGCTTAGAAGTAATAATATTCCTTAAATGTGAGATTTATGTCTGCACAATACGAGGATAGAACATACAACTATTTTCATCATATGATGCTGCATAAGAATCCCTTGCATCAGGCTTGCATTGTGAAACTGTATATTTTGGTGCCGTGTTACTTCTGAAATAAATAGATGTTTTGCTGCATGTTACTTTTTTTTTGCCACGTCCGCATTTGGGGTTGTATTAATTAAGATGAAAGTTGTTAAGGGGGTAAATAAATACAAGTTGAGTTTAGTTGCCAAACTAAGTTTTCGTGCCAAGTTCAAGGGTCAAATGATGTCTTTTCTCAATTATTAACTGATTTGACTATTTTTTGTCCTAAAACTACCATGTGTCATAATCCTATGCTGCCATTTGTCAAGATCCTAGGGCAAACTATCCTCTTTTTAATAATATATAGATATAGATATAGATTCTCTTTCTTCTTCTTTCCCTCTTTTCTCTTTCTTCTTCTTTCTCCTCAACCCCCCGCTGTCGCCACAGCTTCGCTGCCGCCGCCGCAGTCGCCATGATTGAACATAGCTCAGTTCGTCATCCTCACCACGTCATTGCCATGCCAAAAATTACAAACCCTTCATTTTTTATTTTTCTCTTTCTTCTTCTTTCTCCTCATCCTATCACAACCACCCATAAGAACAACACCCACATCTTTAACCCACACCCACCACCACCACCACCATCATCACCCCACCAAATTTCATCCCATTCCTTCTCAAATTCGTCCAAATTGGTTATTTTGGTTGTTATTGTTGGCTATTATTATTATTATTATTAGCAACCTCATTTCTTCCATAATCATTATTCCATAACTTTATTTTTGAAAGAAAACAAAAATCAAAATCAAGAAACCAAAAAATGGTGAAAATGGTAAGAAAGGAATGATGAGAATATAGAGAGAGAGGAATTTGTGAAGAAGGAGGAGGAAGGTGGTGTGTGTGGGGGGGGGGGCTGTGGCGTGGGGTGGGGGGCTGTGAAGAAGAAGAAGGTGGTAGGGGCGGGGCTATGGGGTGAAGAAGAGGGGGTGGGGCTGTGGGGTGGGGTGGGGGCTTGTGAAGAAGAAGATGGTGGTGGGGGCGGGGTTGTTTGGTGAAAAAGAGGGGCGGGGCTGTGGGGTGGGGTGGAGAAGAGCGGGTGGGGGTGGGGTGCATTTTGATTTTTTTTAATTATATATATATATCAGCGGGCCCACCTTTTTATATTTTTCACTCTCTTAATTTTTTTTTCTTTTTTTTTGCCATGTCAACATTTGGGGTTGTATTTAATTAAGATGAAAGTTGTTAAGGGGAGTAAATAAATATAAGTTAAGTTTAGTTGCCAAACTGAGTTTTCGTGTCAAGTTCAAGGGGCAAATGATGTCTTTTCTCAATTATTAACTAATTTAACTATTTTTTGTCCTAAAACTACCATGTGTCATAATCCTATGCTGCCACTTGTCAAGATCCTAGGGCAAACTATCCTCTTTTTAATAATATATAGATATAGATTTTGTAGCTTGAAACGTGGGTAAGGACTATCGGATGCCAATTTCTTGAACTGAGGCTTTTTATGTTATTTAGTATGTCAACTTGTCATACGATGCAAAATTTGTAATAATTAACTCATCGTTTGTTTCATGTCTTACAACCCAAGTTGTTCCTCGGAAACTTTTTTATTCTCGTTGTCAATGTTCATATTTGTGTTCTTATAATTGATTACTTTGTCCATCCATAATTTTGTTATCATTTTTACTTTTCTTTGTTTTTAAAAATATTCGTTAATTATAGAATTGATTACATAAAAAGTTAACAAAGCTGGGAGCAGCCTCAGACAAACAAATATGTCCAATCATATGTTATGACCTCACTCTTAAAGGTTGCCCTCCAATTTAATTGCTTTTATTTTACTAGTAGTAGTAATAATTCTTTTTCAACTTGTTGGTCGCCTTCCTAGCGATGTCACTTGCCCTCAAATAAGCTCACTTTCGAAGGAAAATGAATTTTGAATTTAGTTCAAGTTTGACCATAACAATTAATCACTTTTTTTCTGAATAATTTTTCACTTTATTTGAAAATCAGTGTTTGGCCATAAAATTTTTAAATTCAACTTAAAGTTATATTTGAAATTTAAAAAACAGTTAATAACCTATTTTTCAGTTCACTTTTCACTTTTGTAGTTGTACATTTAAGTATGAAGGAATTTTGTGAAAAAAGACACAACTCTATACATCTTCAACTCCAATTCCAACTCCATAAATTCCAAATAGAATGAAAACATATTTAGAATCTATGGTCAGACGCCTACTTATTTTCTGTAATCAAGCTATTGTGTTTATACCCATTTTAAACACTTCCCTAAAAATTAATTTAGCTTGACTTCAAATGAATGAGAAAAAAGGTGAATGAAAGGGAAGGTCAATTTAATTTATTTTTGTCTAACCAATTGCCCTAAATAATGTTGGCTGCAAACTGTGGCTACAGAGAAAATCCACGTTCCTTGCTGAATGGAGTAAGGATCTACTTTGACAAAGGTAAGTTGAAGAGGCTATTTTTGTATTCTAAGAATTATGGAATGCACGAAACACCTTATACTGGAATAATAAACAGCTAGCGTCAAATGTAATTCTTTTGAAGGCACAATAGTACTTCTGTAAAGAATTTTTCAGATGATAAAGACATTATCATCGGGTGTTTTATCCACTGAAAATCTGGTTACTAAATGACAAAAAGCGAACGAGAATGAAATTAAATGTAACATAGAAGCTAGCTTTGATATTCACAGTGGTCTGGTGGGAGTGAGCATGTTGATATGCACTGCTAGAGGAGATTTCATTGGCGCGCAAGCAAGGTTTTTCAATTAAGTACCTACCCCGTTAGTTGCAAAATTTATGGACGTTCTGGGATGCTCTTAATTGGTTGAAGAGCGGCTTTGCTGATAGTCCTGCGGTGATTGAGCTGATAATCAACTAGTTCATCAAGCTCTCGAAAGAAACATTCCATATAATTCTTATTTTGACTTTCTTGTTTATGATTGCAAAACACTAATAAAAAGTTTTCAATTAGTGTTTGTTTCTCTAGTTAGAAAATCACCGAATCAAGCTGCTCACTCTTTAGCTAGGACGATTGTGTTTCTATGTCTGGTTCGATAGAACAGGAGTCTGTCCCACCCTCTTTTATTTTTGATATACCTTCTTTTAATTTGGTTAATATTAAGAACACATTTCCAAAAAAAAAAAAAAAACCCTGCCCCTTGGTGTTTCCATTTTCATCTCAATTTTAGTTTTGTATTCTGAAAGAGACCATGAGAAGCATAAGAGGATAACAAAAGTACAATAGACTTCCATGTTTTTCCTGCGCCGAACTAATTTTTGTACCACGGGGGAAAAGAACAAAATGCATGTAAAAATACGTGGCTGGCTGTGTTCAATTTATCCAAACAAGTCCCATACATGATACATTCCTTGCGCACCTTCACGTGAAACATAATTATGCACTGCACTCTTTTTTTACCTTCTGCCTTGGTTCTCATGAGGATGTATTGCCTTTTTCTCCATGTACTTGACAGAGTAATATTTTTGTTTACCAGAATATCTGAAAACGTGTGAAAGAGTCCCACATAGGCTATTGAATGATTGGTCTCTTTAATATGACTTATGCAATCTTAAGTTTTTGAATTAATTTTAGGGGTTGAGTTAAATTCAACTCCATATTTTTAGATATCACACCAAGACCCATCCCAGTTCTCATATTAACGGATGATCGGTCTCTTTAATATAACTTAGCATGGACAATCCTCACCTCTTGAATTGAATTTTGAGTGGAGTTAGGCTAGTTAAAACCTTTTTTCTTTCGCAATTAACAAACAACAACTTACTCATTTTCAAAGGCAAATTCAAAATTTAAGCTTATGAATTTTAATGACGATATCCAGGGGCGGACCCAACGTGTTGGGTGGGGGGACACGTGCCCCCCCAATTTGAAAAACTATGATATATTTTAAAAGGACTCCTCAAACATAATTGCAAAAGTAGTTCAGTTGGTAGGAGTGCCCCTGAGTGTTAATTGGTCACCACCCGAGATCAAATCTTGGCTCCAACACAATTTTTTTCGCCTATATACTTGTATTTTCGCCACTGCTACGATATTAGTGACCGGTCCGACACGGTATTATCCCTCAGTCGTCATTAAAAATTTTGTTGCCGTGTATGTTAAGATAATAGCGCCCCCGCCATCTTAAAATTCTGGGTTCGCCTCTGAGTCGATATCAAATTAATACACAATAATAACTAGGCCAATTAATGGACTCAGTTCTCCAAATACTTTTATACATTTAACGAATTTTTAATAAAAATATTTGCTCTAAATAAAAGTTACAGAGATTACATGAATCTATAACTATTGCGCTAGATCCATCTCTACTCTTTTTTGTACGTGGAACATATTTTGGTACTCCCTCTGCTCAATTTATGCGATACAGTTCGTATTTCGAGAGTCAAAAAAAAATTGACCGCGATTTATTTGTATGCCCTTTAAATATTTTAAATTGTTAGTTATTGCACCTTATAGTACTTTTTATTTAGTTTCTAAATATGTAAATTATTTTTCAAAAAAACTTAAAGATTGTACATCTGAATTCTCGATCAAAATAAAAAAGTTTGACTCTTAAAATTCGAACGGTATCACATAAATTGAAACAAAACTATATTAGGATAATACAGAGTAGTGTCATAATGCGGCATTTTTTTTGCATTATATAGGTGTTTTATATTTTATCGCCTCGTCATCCAATACAATTCAATTGGTTTAATGCGTATATATGCTGATTTTACACGACTAGCACTCCAAAGTCCAAAGTGAGCATTAAAATCATTGATTTGTGATGACACCTACAAATGATCGTGACTTTTGCTCGTGATCAACGCAAAGTGATTTCAAAGATTTTATGATGCTTTCTTTACTTATATACCCTTCCTCTCTCCCTTAATTACGTAGTTACCCCTTTCATGTCCCTAACTTAGTAACAACTTTTTTTTTCCCGGTAAATCAAGATTTTCATTTCATAATTAAACAGGTGTTTCTTCCAGGGCAGTGCCTCGGGCAACCCCATTAGTAGTTATAGGAGCAGTTACAAAAACTTCCGGAATAATATTCTGGGGATATCTGTTAGTAGCAATTACATTGGGGTCATTCAATTTACAAAAGGATCTAGCATATGTAGTTCCTTCCATGTCTGACCAAAAGCTTGCAGTTGCATACATGGGTGGAACTATCAATGTCTTCTTTTCTCAAAAAAAAAAAAAACTTCCTTTTTGCTCCTTCCCTGGCCAGTGCATCAGCTACTGAGTTCTGCTCCCTGTAGCCATGTCCTACTGCTGGCTTCCCCAACTTCTCTAGCAAGCACCTGCATTCAAGAATCAAGGGGTAGTGTCATGGCCTTGCTCTAAGATAGTTAGTGCCTTTGTTGAGTCACATTCAACTTCAAAGGGTAAGAGCCTTTGTTCAAGTACTAGCTTCAATCCCTACATTAGAGTTGTTAGTTCTGCATGAATAATAAAAGAGTTTGGCAGTCCTTTGGTAAAGCCTATCATCCAATTTCCACTGTTGTCTTTGATTACTCCCCCAATCCCTCCTATCCAGTTTTTCCATGGAAGGCTCCATTAGTGTGTAGCTTATAGAAGCCACTTTCAGGGGGGTTCCATTTCAAGTTAATGGTGAAATTGTTGCTGGGTATAGCAGGGTTTCATATGAGCATGGTACATTCTAATGAAGCATTAATGGTGGTGGTGTAGCTAACAGGGTTGTGGAGGTGATTAAAATGGTTTCTATTTCTATTGATCCAAATGTTCCAGAGGCAAAAGGGAATGAGGCCATTCCATTTCAAGTAGATGTTGTACTACTTGTTTTTTATGATATCCCAAGTTGCTTGCTAGTTACCAGGATCAAAGGTGATCATGTTTCCCCCAGAGTCAGTGGAGGTTTGAGCACACACTTCATTCCAGAAGGAGGTAACAATGGGGCATTCAAAGAAGATGTGATTCAAGGACTCATTTTGTGCATTACATGCATTACATTACTAATAGATGTTGGGGATGGGGATTTCTATAGAGGAGAGCTAGATGTTGGTTGGGAGTCTGCCATGGTTAAAGGTCCACATGAAGAATTTCAGCTTTTTAGGGACTTTGAGCTTCCAAATCCAGTTAAAGTCTCTTGGCATGGCCTGATGGGAGTTTCTGACATTGGAATCAATGATGCTATAGGTAGATTTGGTTCTGAACTTGCCACTACTATGGAGGTTTCAAGTAATGGTGTCATCTTTGTTAGAGTTGGCAGGGATAAAAGTGTTTTGAATTACCTCAATAATAGGGAATCAGGTGGAGGTGCCAACTGCTGTCATAGTAGATATCAGTGTCGCTCCCAAATGCACACGCAAGCGTACGTGGTCGTACAAGTAATATAGTAATTTTAGAAATCGGATGTCGAACCCACAGGGACTTATGATTAACCATCAACTAAATTAAACGATCCGAGTTATCGATACAATAAATGAAATCTATAGGTTGTAATTATGATTGTAGGTTGTAATTATGATCTAACTAAAAATGAAATAAAATAAATAATGAACTTCAACCAAGAAAGAGCGGGTTTTTATATTATCGATGATATGAAATCGATCTAGGGCTATGGGCTATCTAACAATCACGTTGTATTCTTCAATTGATTCAACTTCTTAATTTATCTACTTTACTAATTGACAGGGTTGATATTACGACTACGAATCTCTCGTGTCCTTTAGCCGCCTATTTGTGTTACTTTCACACCTATATCTCTATGGTCATGAACCTTAATACAAATGCATTTATATTTTATGTATATCAACCAAGCAATGCGAACTAGGTATATCTCTATTCTAGTTGCAAATTCGTTCCCCGATGCCCAGGGTTGAGATCCTACTCTATTTAACCCTATTGCTATCTCAGTATTCCTCTCTCGAGTTTAATCTAAGAATCTACTTAACCTCGAAAATGGATAACAATTAAATTTGTAAGTGATTGATAAGATATGTGGTTAGATCAATTTATAGTAGTAAAGAAACTTAAGAAGCCAAGTTTGCAAACTCTGAGAACTGGTCCGGTTTTGGGATTGTCTTCTTTAACCGAGCCAATCACTTATGAAAATTCCACTGCCACCTTTTTAGATTACAAGTGTGAAGAATAATGAAAAAGCTAACCTAAAAAAGAAGGGGGTATATCCCTATCTATAGCTAAAAATAAATGGGCCTTACTACAATCTAAGAAAAGCCTTTCCAGGAAAAAAACCCTAAAATGGATAAAGCGGCATCCCTACGGTCAATCTGACACCCATACTATTGTCAGTGCATATGGCAGAACGGTCTGATGACGCGTGGCCTGGCCCATACCAGATACTCTAAGCCTATGTTGAGTGTGTTCGCTTCGGGCTCGGGTTTTCTGTACCTATCAAAGTATTGATTTTGACACTGAGTTGAATTAACTCACGACCCTTCGGTCTCGTCCCCTTTGATGGCCAACGGCCTTATTCCTCTTTGATCTCGTACCGGAAAGCTGTAACCTTTACCCCGGTTCTTACCGAATACAAATTGCTTTGGTTTTTACCGTATACAGATAGTCCCCACACTTCTCGGATCGAAGTTTCTTCAAAGTGACGGTAAGTGGAACGACTGTCTCGGTGACTTACTTAGTAAGTCTCTACTTTTGAAAACAAGCGAGAAACGAAACATCCCTTCATGTCACGTCTTTCTGACTTCAGCCACGTGTCTTCCACTGGTTGGTCTACTTCAGTAACCGCCTCAAATTCAAGTCTCTTCATGTCACGTCTCTCTGCCTTCAGACATGTGTCTCCTTTTGGTTGGATGACTTTGGTAACCGCCTCAAAACTTTCTCTATATAATGTGTTACAGTGATTTCATTTTTTTACTTTTCACCCTTTACTTCCTTCTTTCATTCTTCATCTCTCGGATCATTTACCTTGTCCTGTTTTTGCTCCCTTTTGAATCTTTGTTCCGAAATTCTGTGTCTTCGAAAAGTTGTTGAGAAAATTCATCCGAGGTCTCAAAATCTTCTTCATTTTCTGGAAAATCTTCTTTAAACCTCCTTAACTTCATTTGTTCATCTCCAAATCTTCATATCTTTATATTTTTAGCCTTCAAATCTTCATATCTTCATACTCCAATCATCCAAACTCAAGAAATGGCAATGAATACCGACTCTACTTCCAAAACATTTCCTTCAATTTCTTCTCCGGTTGCCGAACCTATCTCCAGCCCCGGTGACAAAGCACAAACCAGTTCCTTCGAACCCACGGCCAAAGACATAATCCCCTCAAAATACAATTTTAACCACGGATTCACAGTCAAAATGACCGTAAAGAAATCTGACTGGGGTTTTGACGTGAGACGTTACCCATCCTCGATCAAAGAAAAGCATCTTTCCCGAGTCCGAACTGAATGTGGCTGGGGTAACCCCCCTTCCCCCCAGAGATTTTTGTTCCCGGTGATGATGAATCAATTACCGACTTTAAGGAGGGGTTTTCATATATTTATACATACTCTTTCACTTTCAAGCTCAACCCTCTAATAGATCCGGTTATCCTTGAGATGTGCCGGACATATAAAGTATGCCTTGCTCAAATAGGCCCGAACGTTTGGAGGATCGTGGCCTGCCTCCGTCTTTTGACTGATAATGCCAAAATCAACTTCACGTTGCACCATCTAATCCGTTTATATTGCCCGAGGATCTTCCGCAACGGTGTTATAAAGTTCTCCAAACGAGGAAGGAACCCCATTCTTTCATGTGTCGATGAGACAGGGATCGGAGCTAGTACGAGCGCTTTGTCCGGGTTAAGACCAGAGACATTATACCGGCAGATTACACGCCTTTCCCCAAAGGTGGAATGACAAACGTAACTTTTATAGGGCTTATCTCTCTTTTACGTGCCTTTGAGCACTTCTTTTAACTTTTTCCAATGTTTCAATTGATGCATGGCTTCCGGATGCGATTCCCGAATTTGCCAGGTGGATTGAAAAAATTATCGGCCAACACCCGCATGAACAACAGAGATAGAGAGATATGTCCCGTTACCGATGGACAGCACAGAATCACGATATCTTTTTCTTCCCTTAGTTCTTGTTATTCTCTTTCTTTTAACTTTACTCCGATTTAACCCTTCGATATTCAGGTTTGGGCAGAAGCTCTTCGACCTCATGGCCCGCACCAGTAGATGAACCCGCCATACATGGTTCGAATTTTGATATGTTGGGATCAGCACGGCTCATTGCCGAGGTTGAAAAAAACCCAAGTCTAGGGGTCAGAAAAGAAAGAAGAGCTCAAAGGATGTTGTAGGTTCATCCGAAGCTCGAGGCCTGAGGGATGATCCCGAGGATGATATTTGAATTAGAAAAATCGTATCGGGCCCTGCTGCTACTGGGGTTGAGACAGCTTCGGTAGAGGTCTTGAAGGGGGGTACCGCAACTGATATACTGAGCTCAACCACTGGTGGGAAAACTGAGGTCCCTTTCCCCCCAATAACCGAATATATTCAAGCCCCGATTCCCATAAGGGCCGTTAAGCTGATCGACGTTACCGGGGACACTTCACCTGAGGCGGCGCCTTTGGTAAAAAGGGCCAGAAGGTCTGAAACAAGTTCAAGGTCCGATACACCTCCAAGGGTTGAAGCAACTACAAGGGCCGAGACACCTTTAAGGGCCGAAACTACTTTACCTTCTCCTCCTGCTCCATCCTTGAAACAGGAGAATCTTGATGACATGTTTGCCAACACTCCTCCTGCAACGGCTGAGGCTACGGGGTTCGGACATCTTCCTATTCCGCGAGCATCGAGCAGGCCTACTCGGTCTCGACTTGTGGATATTTCTCCAGTTCCAAGTGCAGAGCCGAAGAGGACCAGGTCAACCATGGTCACCGTCCCTAAAGTTTGCAGTTTTTTGTCTCGCCCCATTGGGTGGCCATTGTTACACCTCGGAAATTTTTCCGTACTTGTGTGATGAGTAGAACAATGAAGGACTTGAGTGTATGGTGTTTTACTAAGTCGAGAATGGCTAATTTTGCATTTTTGGAAATAATAAAGTTGCAGAATTGTTTTTCACCCAGTGGTCGTATATGGCACTATATGGCCCGTAAAGTGATTTACGGACCGTATAGTGCAATCGTCTTTCATTACGTCAAAAATCTCAAGATTCTGTTAAGTGTTGAAATGGTTAAAGACGACCCAGTTTACGGCCCGTAAACCAGGTCGTAAACGGCCATGTCCCTCAGCCAAGACTTCCTGTAAATGGTGAAAATGATTAAAAATGACTTGGAGGACGGCCCGTAAACTGGTTTACGGACCGTAAACCTCAGTCGTAAAGTGCCATGACACTCAGCCAAACCTTCTGTTCTTGAATTCTTTAAACACGATCATGGAAGACGGACCGTAAACCATAATACGGTCCGTAAACTGCAATTTACGACCACTGTTCACCCGACGAGAAATCATTAAACATCAGCTTTTGAGCTATTAAAAGGAACTTAGGCCTCATTTTATTTCATTCTTCATTCATACAACTCAAGAACACTCTAGAACTCTCCAAACACTTCCTCCATAAGAATCCAAGAGAATCAAGGAAACCGCTAAAGATCAACAACACAAAACCTATGAAATCAAGTGCAAGAACACATCAAGGGATCATCTAAGTCAAGTAATTCCCAAGAAGGTGAAACTAGGGTTTTGTTTAAGTGAAGAATTTCAACTCAAGGGTTGTTCAACCACTATCCAAGGTAAGTTTCATGATCATTCTATGTTGTTTGAAGTATTGAAAAGCTTAGACACTTGAAATGTAGAAGAACATAGAAATGAACCATTATTGAGTGAATTGTGCCATAAATGAATGATAGTGGGATTGAATTACGAATGTTGAAGTGTTGTGAATACAAATACGTTATAAATGATGTTTATATCATGAAACAAGCGTTAAACGCATGAAAATGCAAGGACGAGTCATAAGGCTAATTATGAGGGAAATTGGAGGAAAATGGTGGATTTTGCTAAATGTACGTAAACGACGATTGTTGATTTCGATATTATGAGTAATGCTATGAATGTTGGGAGTTAATATAAAACATGGGAAAAATAGTATAAACAAGAGAAGCGCTGTCCGACTTCTCTTAGAATTAGCGACGCGTTCTTGTAGTTAGTATGCTAATGTTGATATGAATTCTTTATGAAGGTAACGACGCGATATTGAAGGAGAACGAGTGAGCGATATCTTAGCTAAACGACCAAGGTATGTGAGGCTAGTCCCTTCTTCCTGATGGCATGAATCTTGTAGCACGAAATTCCTATTCTCTTCATGAGTTCTTATAGTCCGAAAGGCTAAGAGTCTAACTCCTTAATGTCTATATAAGATGAGGAATATGATATGATGATGCTAGTATAATGACGATGTTAATTATCGCTTACACTCACCTTATGTACTAGTTCCTTCAAGGTGAGGCAGAGTATCAATAGTTGTTCCATAATGGAATCGGGGGATCACGACCTTACGTCACCCCGATAGAATAAAGTTGATCTTGAGCCTTACGCATGTATTACAATGAGATAAGTGTTTTATGATGAGTATATTATTATTATGAGCATTTTATGATAAGCATGACATGAGCATTTCACACCGTGCCTAGTTGGCCGGGCAGTCACCGCCAAGGCGGGCAGCTATACGGATACACCATGACCTTCGGGCATGGGCATACACCACTAGTGGGCGGCATGAGATGGTACCCCGGACGCGGGAGGCCTGGACGCGGGCTAATATTATTGATTATCACACCGTTCCGACATGGACGGGCAGCTTGCATATGATGCATATATGTTATGAGGAGGAGTATGAGTAAGATGGCACGCATGATTTCCTTTATGATTATCAGACAGATCCAGATATTTCATGTTGATGTGATCACTATATTGTTGATGTTTTCTTTCATTGTTTATGCTTCTCATACTCAGTACAACATTCGTACTGACGTCCTTTCTTCGGACGCTGTGTTCATGCCCACAGGTAGACAGAGAGGAGAGTTTGGCCCAGATCCTCAGTAGCAGTCAGCTGGTTGAAAGCACTCCATTGTCCGGAGGTGCTTAGGATTATCCTTTTGGTATATATATATGTATATTTTGGGCACGACGGAGTCTTGTTCCGTCCATGTATATACAGTATGTTAGTAGAGGCTTGTAGATACGCAGTGTAGGTTAGATGGTCTCACAAGACGTTTTCATATGCATGTATATTATTTTGATGGCCGAAAGGCAATTGTATATAAAGTATTTATGTTTGCTTAATTATGATTTTCCTACAACTGGTATGTAAATTGATAAAAGAGTATTAAATGAGCAAGATAAGTAGTAGAGTGAGCGGTGCTCGGTAACTAGCTCCGGGTACCCGTCGCGGCCCCTAACTGGGTCGTGACAGCCATTTATCTATGACCTCTCATTTCGGAGTCCGACAAAGAGAAGATGGACGGATTCTCGTGGCAGTGCCTTCTCAATGAGAGTATGAATGCTGGCAACCGAGTGAACATTCTTTCCCCTCCTTCCAATAAGTTTTAACTTATTTGGTGTAACTTTCACTGTTTGCTGATCTCTAACCTTGCTTATTTTATTCTTATAGAGCGTCATGCTTGTGAACAAAGGTTTCCTTCGAGCTCAGCACGAGATAGATCGACTTACGGGCCCATTTGTATGCCCAGGGCTGATAGACGGAGAAGTTCAAACATCTCTTCCAACAAAAAAAAAATCAACTTAGCCAAGTCGTAACTCCTCCAACTCTCCAAGCCGAGCTCGAAGCAGCCAAGGGGAAGAACCTTCGGTTGAAAAATGAGTTTGTTGATACAACAGAAAAGAAAAAAGTCCTGGAAAAGGACAAAAAACAGCTCAACCGAGGTAAATCTAAGTATGAAACCAAGCTCGGCGAGTTAAAGGCCACTCTTACCCGATTGAGGCAGAAGCTTGATTCGGTTAAGGTCGAGGCCGCAAAGATGAAGCAGAAGTTCAGGCAGCTCGAAGTCGAAAGGGATACTGAGAAAGTGATGTTACACTTCGAAAATTTTCCCGTTAAACATACAGTGAATAGGCTAGCAAAGGACATAGCGTGTGCGATGTGTTGACGAGTGATGACGCCCCCCTAGATTGGTATCGAAGTGTTGAACAATTGTTAAGAAGGTTCCATAAGGATCGGGGATCAAACGAAGTATTGAGAATAAGGTTCAGCGAACTGGTGGATTATACGGTTGACTATACGGACCGTATAATGGTTTTACGATCGTATAATGAGCCGTATAAGTTTCACAGAATGAAGTTGAGGAAAGGTGGGTTTTACGGTAGATTATACGGACCGTATAAAATTATACGGCCCGTAAAATGAACCATCAAGTTGACACAGAGAAGGGTGACCACTGGAACAGTTTTACGGTCGATTATACGGACCGTATAAATTTATACGGACCGTATAAATTTATACGGACCGTATAATGACATCGGGACAGATTTTGTATTTATAAAATAATGATCCAAGTTCATTTTATTCATTTCTCCTTCTCACTCCACGACCCAATCTCTCTCTAGAACATTCCAAACTCTTCCAAAACAAGACTTCAAGTGAAAATCTAAGATCAACTTCATCAATCCACCAAAACAAAGTGTAAGAAACACATCAAAGGATCATTTTAAGTCAAGAAATTCCATAGAAGGTGGAACTAGGGTTTTGTCTAAGTGAAGCATTTCAACTCAAGACTTGTTCAACTATCAACTAAGGTAAGTTTCATGACTTTATCATGTTCTTTAAGGTATTAGAAGACTAAGAAGCTTGAATTGTAGAAAGACATGGGAAATGGGTCTTGAATGGGTGAATAGTGTAAGTGGTTGAATGATAGTTGGATTAAATCATGAATGTTGATGTGTTGTGACTATGATTACGTTATAAATGATGTTTATAGCATGAAACAAGTATTAAATACGCGAAACCACAAAAATGAGTTATAAGGATAAATGTGGGAAAATTGGAGGAAAATGGTGGAATGTGACAAACGTATATAAATGATGGTTGTTGATTGTAATATTGTGGATGTTATTGTGAACGTTGGGAGTTGATATAGACTATGGGAAAAGTAGTATAAATAAAGGAAGTGCTGCCAAATTTTCTCTAGAAATAGTGACGCGTTTCCTTAAGTCGACTAACTAATGTGAATACGGATTCTCTCGTGAAGGTAGCGACGTGACGTTAAAGGGGAGCAAGTGAACGATAGCTTAGCTAAACGACAAAGGTATGTGAGGCTAGTCCTTTCTTTCTAATGGCATGAATCCTATAGCATAAATTTCTTTCCTCTTCATGAGTTCTTATATTCCGGAAAGCTAAAAGCCTGTATCCATAAGTGCCCATATAAGATAAGGAGATATGATATGATGATGCCATGTTGATAATGATGTTATTTATTGCTCACACTCACCTTATGTATTATTTCCTTCAAGGTGAGGCAGAATGCTCATATATGTTCATAATGGAATCGAGGGTCCACGACCTTACGTCACCTCGATAGAATGCAGTTGTGCTAGAGTCTTATTGCATGTATGATGACAAGTATATTTTGATAAGAATATCATTATAAGTATTTTATGATAATCATGTCATGATTGCATCACACCGTGCCTATAAGGACGGGCAGCACCGTTAAGGCTAGCGGCTTTCAGATGATTACACCGTGTCTATATGGCACGGGCAGCACCACTAATGGGCGGCATGCGATGGTACCCCGGACGCGGGAGGCCTGGACGTGGGCTAATGTTATTTATTATCACACCGTTCCGATATGGACGGGCAGCTGTCATATCATGCATACATGAGATGATGATGAGTATGAGTAAGACAGCATGCATTACTTCTCTTATGATTGTCATTCAGATCCAGATGTTTCATATTGATGTTCTCATCATATTATTGTTGTCTTTCTTCATTGTTTATGCCTCTCATACTCAGTACAATATTCGTACTAACGTCCGTTTTCTTTGGACGCTGTGTTCATGCCCACAGGTAGATAAGGAGGTGAGCTTGATCCAGACTCTTAGTAGTTGTCAGCTGATCGAGAGCACTCTATTGTTCGGAAGTGCTCATGATCCTCCTTTGGTATATATGCATATTTTGGGCACGACGGAGTGTTGTTTCGTCTATGTATACAGTATGTCAGTAGAGGCTCGTAGATACGCAGTGTGGGTTAGATAGTCTCACAAGATGTTATTACATGTATATATATTATTTTTGATGGCCGAGAGGCAAATGTATATAAAGCATTTATGTTTTTATCCAAACTATGTTTTTCCTATAATTCATGTATAAAGTTGATAAAAAGGGCATTAAGTGAGTAAGATGAGTAGTAGAGCAAGTGGTGCTTGGTGGCTAGCTCCAGGTACCCGTCGCGGCCCCTAGTTGGGTCGTGACAAGTGACCTTAAAGGTTGCCCAATAGAAGGCCGAGGCTTGAGCCCAAGAAAATGAGAAACTGAAGAGTGACCTCGAGGAAATTATCTAAGACAATGATTCACTTCAGGCCAAGCTAGTTGTCGCTAACGATATTCGGATCGCTTTGACTGATATGAGGTCGGAGTTGGAGGAAAATTTTAAAAAGGCTCAGGCTGACCTGAGGGAATCCCATGAAGAAATGGTGGCCACCGAGGCTCGATCCACCTTTCTAGTTGAATATGAGAAGTGAAAGTCTCGAAGGTCTACGATCGAGGCGGCTCATCGAGGCATTGAGGATATCCCAGCTCGGATAGATGAGGCAAAGGTGATCAAGGATAGGGCTAAGAAAGAACTCGAAGATAGCTCCGAGGAAGACCCTGAAGGGTCCGGCTCTGATGATTCGGGTTCTTTTTCGACCGAGTAAATAGGACTCATAGGACCTTCGTTTTTGTTTTTGATCTTTGTGATTTTCACAAGTGTAAAGCTTCGGCCCTTTATGCTATATAAAATTTGTATGGGCTTTCTTTTTCCCAGTATTTCTTCCGATCATTTTCGATACTTAGTCATGTGAAACTTCGAATAGATCTTTTATGTCGGATAGATTTTATAATATTGTTCCGTATTGATATTGTTTCGTAAAAAATGGCTGAGGTTCGACCTTAAGGCCTTAACAATTTATCTCTTAGTAAATTGAGCCAACTTAACTTTTGAGTTTTGGGCTTTATAATAGCCAGTTCCTTTTTGACTGATAATTTATTGATGGCTTGTCCACGGGAGCCTTTTTATGCTTTATAAACTCAAACGTCTCAGAATCACCTCGGGCATTTTAAGTAGAGGTCTTTTATTATTCGACCCTCTTCTGACTGTTTGAATTCTTTGTAAGTTGGGCTCGGTTAATTATAACCTTAGTGCCTTCATCTATTTTGTGACGACAATCCCCAGTCGAGGGTAATGTTCATAAAAGGGGATATTTGAAGAGTACTTTTACCAAAGTATTTTTCTTCATATTTAAAATATTTGTTTCATACAAAAAAGTAAGGACTTCATCTGACCTCTTCTGCTTTTTCCGTAGCAACACTATTTGGGTACGATTCATTCGATCATTTGGCCCCTTACAACGAAACCTAATGCAGAAGGTTCGGTCAATACAAAAGAGAACAAAAATTGTTTCGACTTTGGCCTTACTTGTTACTTCGCTTCTTTGAGCTTTCTCCGGTTGTCTTTGACGAGGGTATCATAGCCCCCTAGTATTTGTTCGTAAAGCATGCGTAGAGAAACACTATAGAACATCGATGTTGTTGAATATCCAGTCCCCAGTACTTGGCTAGTCTTCGAGTTCACGACACTTAGCCTTGTTCTTCAATACTAAGGTAACACGTTGTACTTGTTGCCTCGTTAAAAACCTTGCTGGAAAACCCACTTCGGGATAAAAGTAAGCTAAGGAAAAGAGTGCAACACGTGTTTTCAGACCTAATTCGAATATCTTTGAATTTTCTCTGGTTTAACCCTGCAAGGAAAAAAGGTGAGAATTACTGAAATTCACAAAGGGTTAGCAGACCGTACCATAGCAATAATATTTCTTCAAGTGTGCTACGTTCTAGTTGTTGTGCAGCTGTCGGCTGTCTTCAGTTTCCAATTGATATGATCCTTTGCTAGTTATTCCGGTTATCTTATATGATCCTTCCCAGTTCGGACCTAGTTTTCCATCATCGGGATTCTTAGTGTGTAGGGTAATTTTTTGAAGCACTAAGTCCCCAACTTGGAAATGCCAAAGATTCTTCCTTCGATTGTAATATCTCCCCATCCATTGGCTTTGAGCTACTAAACGGACCAGCGCGTTTGCGCGTAGTTCGTCCGTTAAGTCAAGCTTCATGGCCATAGCCTCTTCATTTGACTGGTTCGTCGCATACTTGAACCTTAGGCTCGGTTCCCCAACTTTCACAGGAATTAAAGCCTCGGCCCCATAAACTAGAGAAAACGGCGTTTCTCCAGTGATTGACTTTGATGTCGTTCTGTAGGCCTATAATACCTCCGGTAAAACCTCCTTCCAGTTGTGCTTTGACGACTCTAGCCGCCTCCTTAGATTTTGAATTATGGTCTTATTTGTCGACTCCGCCTGTCCGTTTGCACTCGGGTGATACAGAGTTGGCAAAATCTTTTTGACTTTCAATCCTTCAAGGAAATCATTAACCTTATTGCCAATGAATTGTCGACCGTTATCCCAAGTTATCTCGACAGGAATGCCGAACCGACAAACGATATGATCCCAAATAAAGTTAATGACCTCCTTTTCTCTGACTTTCTCGAAGGCCTACGCTTCAACCCATTTGGAAAAATAGTCAGTCATAAACAAAATGAGCCGAACCTTACCTGGAGCCCATGGCAAAGGACCGACAATGTCCATCCCCCATTTCATGAATGGCCACAGGGATAAGACCAGATGAAGCAACTCTCCCGGATGGGGTATCATCGCGCGCGCCTTTGACATCCATCACATTTTCGGGAAAACAATTTTACGTCCTCCTCCATCCGGTTCCAGTAATACCCTGCTCTGATTATCTTTCCGTCCAAAGCCTCGGCTCCTGAATGATTACCGCAGGCCTTTCATGGATCTCACGCATCACATAATCTGTTTCTTTGGGCCCAAGCATTTAGCCAAAGGTCTGTAGAAAGATCGACGATACAACTGGTCATCGACCAAGCAGAATCTCGTAGCTTTGGTTCAAAGGGACATTGATTCCTTAGGGTCGGTTGTAAGCTTCCCTTCTCGCAAGTAGTCTATATATTTATTACGCTAATCCTATGTCAAGCTAATAGTATTTACCTCAGCGTAGCCATTTTCTACTGCCGAGTTCATCAACTGTACGACCGTACCAGAATTGAATTCCTCCGCTTCTACTGACGAACCTAAGTTGGCCAATGCATCCGCTTTATTGCTCTGTTCTCTCGGTACATACTGCATAGTCCATTCTTTAAACCGGTGTAAGATTACATGAATTTTTGCCAAGTATTTCTGCATTCTCTCATCTTTGACCTCGAAAACACCGTTGACTTGATTTATGACTAGAAGGGAGTCGCATTTTGCTTCGATGACTTCAGCCCCTAAGCTTCCGGACAATTCCAAACCTGCAATCTTATCCTCATACTCGGCTTCTTTGTTAGTCAATTTTAAAGTCTTGATTGATTGTCGAATAATGTCGCCGGTAGGGGCCTTAAGAACAATCCCCAATTCGGACCCTTTTACGTTCGATGCACTGTCCGTATACAGGGTCCAGATCCCTGAGGTTTTTCCCGAGGTTAACAACAGCTCTATTTCTACTTGGGGAATCATTGCATGGGTAAGTCCACTACAAATTCGGCTAAAATTTAGGATTTAATAGTCGTTCTAGGCTTGTACTCGATATCATAACCGCTTATTTCCACGGCCCATTTAGTCAACCTACCCAACAGTTCCGGCTTATGCATGACATTTTTTAACAGGTAAGTAGTTACTACACATATGGGGTGGTATTAGAAATAAGGTTTTAGCTTCCTTGAAGACCTTACCAAGGCCTAGGCTAATTTTTCGAGGTGAGGATAACGAGTCTCCGGATCTACTAATGTCCTACTTACATAATAGATAGAAAATTGCGTACCTCCTTCTTCTCGAACCAAAACCCCACTTACCGTAACCTCGGATACTGCTAGATACAAGAACATTTGTTCATTTGCCTTCGGTGTGTACAACAAGGGAGCACTTGACACGTACGTTTTAGATCTTCCAAGGCTTTCTGACACTCCGGTGTCCACACGAAGTCATTCTTATTTCTTAGCAATGAAAAGAAGCGGTGACTTTTATCCGAAGACCTTGAAATGAAACGGCTCATAGCTGATATTCTTCCGATCAACCTTTGCACTGCCTTCACATTGTTCACTACTTCGATGTCTTCAATGGCTTTGATATTGTCCGAGTTGATTTCAATCCCCCGGTTTGACACCATGAATCCCAAAAACCTACCTGATCTAACTCCGAAGGCACACTTCTCCGGGTTCAGCTTCATGTTGTGCTTGCGAAGTATATCGAAGGTATCCTGTAATTGCTTTCAATGGTCCTCTGTTTCCAGGGACTTAACTAACATGTCATCAATATAAACCTCTGTTGTCCTACCTATCTATTCTTCGAACATTCAGTTAACTAGGCGTTGGTAAATTGCTCCGGTATTTTTTAATCCGAACGGCAGTACATTGTAGTAATAAATCCCATATCGGACTATAAAAGAAGTTTTCTCTTAATCCTCCGGGTCTATCCAAATCTGGTTGTACCTGGAGTAGGCATCGAGAAAACTTAACATCTCATGTCCGGCCTTCGCATCGAATATTCGATCAATGTGAGGCATAGGGAATGAATCCTTTGGGCATGTTTTGTTCAGATCTTTATAATCAACACACATTTTAAATTTATTACTTTTCTTTGGCACAACGACGACATTAGCTAACTAGTTCGATTATTTAACCTCCCTAATAGAACCTATTTTTAAAAGCTTTGTTACCACTTCTTTGACGAAGGCATCCTTTAATTCGATCATCGGTCTTCTTTTCTGTTTACCGGAGGAAATTTTTTATCGAGGCTGAGCTTATGCGTCGTCACCTCCGGTGGTACACCTATCATGTCTAAATGGGACCATGCAAAGCAATCGGCATTAGCTTGAAGAAATTTAATTAATTTGCGCCTAAGCTGCGAGGTTAACCCCGTGCCCAGGTATACCTTTCTGTCCGGCAAGTGTACCAACAAGATAATCTGTTCCAGCTCCTCTATGGTAGACTCGTTGCGTTCGAATCATTCGGTAATACGAACGATCTGGGCACACCGAAATAATCTTCTTCGAAGCTCAGGATCGTCTCTTCCTTTTCTTCATCCAAGCCTACATTCTTTAATTCCTACTTAGTGACTTTGTCTTTGGTTGATTCAACAGCTTTTTGGACCCCGTTCCTTCAGAATGAGGGGCGCTTCTTCGACCGCGAACATCTCCCTTGCCGCTGGTTGTTCACCACGGACCGTCTTTATCCCTTTCGGGGTTGGGAATTTTAACATCTGATGCAATGTCGATGGTACTACTCTCATGCTATGAATCCATGGTTTGCCAAGTAGCGCATTATACTTCATATCTCCCTCGATGACATAGAACACCGTTCACTGAATAGTCACGTCGATGTTGACCGGCAAAGAGATTTCTCCCTTAGTAGTTTCGCTTCCCATATTGAATCCGCTGAGAACCCGAGCTACTGGAACAATTTGGTTCAGCAACCTCAGTTGTTCTACTACTCTCCATCGGATAGTGTTGGCCGAACTACCTGGGTCAATCAAAATATGTTTAACTTGAGATTTAAAAATAAGGATAGAAATTACCAACGCATCATTGTGTGATTGAATGATGCCTTCTGCATCCTTATCGTTGAAGGAAATAGATCTCTCCGACACATAATCCCTGGTCCGCTTCTCTCGTACAATTGAAGCCTTTGCTCTCTTCATCATCGGTCCTCGTGGTATATCCGTTCCTCCGATTATCATATTGATCACGTGTTGTGGATCCTCGGGCTCGACCTGTTTGTGATTTTCCCTTCCTTTATAGTGTCCATTGGCTCGTTCACTCAAGAATTCACGAAGGTGACCGTTTTTTAATAACCGAGCCACATCTTCTCTCAATTGGCGATGGTCTTCGGTTCTATGGCCATGAGTATCATGATACTCACGCATCACGCTTGGATCTCTTTGAGCTGGATCAGATCTTAATAGTCTTGGCCACCTGGCATCCTTGATATGGCCAATAGCCGAGACATGATCTGTCGCGTTAATGTTGAAGTTGTACTCTGATAACCTCGGAATGTCCCCATTATTGGCTGACACACCGGCGTCACCTCTAAATTGCAATCTTCGACTGCTTGATCCGCTATCAACTCGCCTATCACCTCTACTCGAAAGATGACCAGGGCCGCTTCTTCCCTTATCCGACCTAAAGATGGATTTCTCCAGTTGAGCATACGGTCAATACCTTTCCTTTGATGGCCTTATCTCCGGTTTGAAATTCCTCGTCGGGACAAAGAAGCTATAAAAGAAAAATAAAAGAAATAACAAAGTAAACTCTTTTTGAAAGTTTCTTGGTTTTTTTGTTTTTTTTTTTGTTTAATAAGGCTACAATATTTATAAAAAAAAATCCTATGGCATAATCATCATTGACCTCACAGTATTGGAAGTACCCCCACCCCACACTTGAAAGTATGTGTTGTCCTCAATGCATGGATAATAGAGAACAAATTAAAACAAGGGTGAGAAATAATCCTTGAGACCCTCTAGGGCCTAGCTCATAACATAATCCTCAGCATCAAGGGTCAACACGACCCCACACTTAAGTCCAAACATGCTCCTCAGCTTTAACTTCGGGTACTCACACTTCCCCTAATCTGCAAAATAAAAATAAAACAAAACGTAACACTATAAAAATAAAATGAAATAAAAATTAAATACAAGCTGGGTTGCCTCCCAACAAGCACTTGACTTAACGTTGCGGCACGACATGAACCATCTTTTTCCTCCACTGTGAACTTATGAATTGTACCCCAACTTTTACTTCAAGCTTTCGGCTATGATTCAGGGTGGTGGTACATATCCAATTGAGCCATGTTCTTTTTCACCTCCTGGCCTTTTGATGAGGGATGTAATTCTGTCTTTCTAGTTTAACAAATTCAAGAATATAGGCACTTTGTCCCTCATCCCTTGATTCCACCAAAGGTTCAAATAGATTGATATTTTATCTCACTATCCAAACACAATGTGGAAAAATGATTGGAATGAGTTCCAATGTGCACAAACTCATGAATTGCATTAGTATTTAAATCCTCACATATACACAGGCTAGAGTCATTAAAAATAATACTATCTACTTCCTCACAGGACTCTAGTGCACTTGTCTCAACATTGGCATCATCAAGACAAATATGGTCTAATGATTTATACTCCATCTTTTAGCTCCTAAATTTACCTTTTAAGTTCTTTTTTAGCTATACTCATCACTAAACGTTGAGCGTTAAACGCATCAATCTTTGCACTTAAGTCCTCATTCAAGTAGCGAACAGCCAAACAAAAAATTTCAAACTCATCTAAGAACTCAGTCTTTTCTTTAGCTGTGTGAGTAAAACCCATTGAGAGTATATCATGTTGAGCAGCATATATTTCAAAGTTGTACTCCAAAGACCTCGGTAGATGTACCAGCTCCGGATCTATTGTCGTTATCGACTATCCGGGCCTCCTCTCGGCTTGGTTCGGTAGTCCGATTTGGCTTTGCCGATGCTGTTCCATCGTCTTTCTTTTGAAGTTGTGCTATAGCCACATGTTGTTCCTGCAATGTTTTAAATATCAAACGTAAGCTAATTTCATTCGCCACATCCGGCATCTTTCGAGCTTGTGCCTGAAGCAAAGTAGCTGAATTATTACCATTTAAAGGATCTGTGGCCGGAAGGGCGACATTTTACTGGTCAACGATATTCTGATTAAGGCCTTCGGTCGTGTTGACAACATTTGGGTTGGCTGGATCAGTAGGGGGTGCATTTTGGTTTGGCAATTCGGTGTTGTTGTCATTTTCAGCAACTATTTCATTGTTGTTGACGTATCCGGATTGACCACTGCTCACCATCTCAAACGGGTCCGAAACACAAACCTTCAAACAACAAGTGAAAGAGGGAGTAGTAAATTAATCACCACTATCACCCTATGCCCTACGGATGGGCGCCAAACTTTTTACCCTCGAAAATGGATAACAATAAAATTTGTAGGTGGTTGATAAGATATGTGGTTAGATCAATTTATAGCGTAAGACAATAGCAAGTAAATGATAATGTGTTGATAAATAGTAGTAAAAAACTTAAGAAACCAAGTTTGCAAACTCTGAGAATTGGTTCGGTTTTGGGATTGTCTTCTTTAACCGAGCCAATCACTTAAGAAAATTCCGCTGCCACCTTTTTAGATTACAAGTGTGAAGAATAATGAAAAGCTAACCTGAAAAAGAAGGGGTTACATCCCTATTTATAGCTAAAAATAGATGAGCCTTAGTACAATCTAAGAAAAGCCTTTCTAGAAAAAACCCTAAAATAGATAAGGCGGTGTCCGTACGGTCATTCTGACACCCGTACTGTTGTCAGCGCAAATGGTGGAACGGTCTGATGACACGTGGCCTATCCCATAACGGATACTCCTTAACCTATGTTGAGTGTGTTCGCTTCAGGCTCGGGTTTTCTGTGCCCATCAATGTACCCTCGGTTTCGACACTGAGTTGAATGAACTCACAACCCCTCGATCTCGTGCCCTTTGATGGCCAACGATCTTATTTCTCTTCGATCTCGTACCGGACTGCTGTAACCTTTACCCCAGTTCTTACCGAATACAAATTGCTTCGATTTTTACCATATACAGAATCAAAGGTAGTATTCGATAGTTGATCAGACAATCAAATAATTAAGCGCAGGATTAAATAAATAAAGCAATATGATAAACTAATTAATTGAAATCAATATTCGAATAACAACGTTCATGAAAGAACCATAACTCTAGAACGAGAAATTTAGCTCCACATAGACATCAAGGAAAAGCAACAAATCATCCAAAGAAAATATAAAACCTAGTAGTAAGGAGAAGAAAAGATAAAACCCAATAAACTCCGGCCTCCAGGGCGGCTCCTACCTTTCTCTAGGTCCAAAGTTCTAAACTCGCGGTTACAAGTTGTCCGAAGTACTTGTGTAAAAATCTGTCTTATGAACTATTTGTAGGTGTAGGAAAAAGCTCAAACGAAATAACCTAGTTCAAAATACATTAGAATATTTTTGAACTCCAGACTCGTGGCCTCGCTGAGCGAGCCACAAAGCAAGGCAGTGCCTCGCTATGGGCTTCGCCCAGCGAGGGTTGCTGCCAGGTATGTAACTTTTCCACATCAATTCCTTCTCTTTTGCCTTGTATTCTTTTAGTGGATTTTGCCTAGCATTTTCATTTCAGGTGCACTTCTCATCTCTTCAGCACAACAACTCCGTCCAATCATTTCTTATTTCTTCATGTAATCCATTCTTTTACTTTGTATAACTTCAATCATTACCATCATAATTATTTCAATATCAGCCACTTTTCCCAAATGTCTTCCACGTGACTTTTCTTTTGCCTTTCTTTACTTCATTCAATTTTTGCTCTAATATCTTCATCTGTGCAATGCTGTAGTTTCCACGTAAAGTACCTAAATTCAACAATAACATACATTTTAGCTCGATATCGAAAAATCAATATTAGTTAGGTGTATTTAATGCATTTATCCCTCCAAAGAAGATAGAAATATGGGTAAAACATGGCGGTTAGGAGTATAAATACACCTAACATCACCACCCCACACTTAAACCTTTGTTCGTCTTCGAACAAACACTAAACATACCCACTTCACTTACGATTCGCTGAATGTTACCAAATTGAACAGGTCTGCATCAAATTAAAGTCACTACGACAGTTTAAACATATATGAGCAATAATCTCAAGCACAACATCAATTTCAATCGTGCCAACGACTGTCTCAAAACATACTAACATCTAAAACTAACTCGTTCATATGAATATAGGCAAAAACGATCCTGCTGCCTAGCAAAAGAGTCAAACATGTCACCAATCTCTTACCAATTATGTGCCCTCACTTCAAAGAGAGTTGTCCAAAAAAATTCAATCAACACACAATACGGGCAATGAATAAAAAGAATTACGCTCACTCTCACAAGAAAATTCACATGCTCATACGACATACCATAGGCTTTCCTTTAATGTCATACTCTATTAACAAAAGGATATTAAGTATAGGATCAAATAGGACTTTTATGGTTGTAATGTCGGCTAAGGGGTGAGTAGGAATTATTTGGACAAATAGTGACTAACCTCTCTATGCACTTTAAGACATACACTTTATCATCCTGATGCGCTTCCTATGATTTCATCAATATTTCAACCATTCTTTTTCACTTCACCTTATGCACCCTTTAACATTAAGCACTCTCTTTATTTATGCGTACGCCACTAGCAAAGAGTAATTCTTTATTGTCCATCTTTTTTCAAGTAGAACAAAATTTATTATTATATCATTTTTTTTCCTCTTCTTATTAACAATATTCAACAAGTGCACCCTCCACCTTATTTTTTGTTTCTAGTTTCCACCTCAACTGCCCTTTATATCTACTTCCCAATTACTTTCAAGAGCAAAATTTCTAAAGTGCTTTAGGAGTTCGGGATCAAATATTACAAGTTATACCAACAAAGGGAATGGTTAAAGATGTGGCTATCAACGAAAATAGGTTAAAGGCTTAAAAGGGGTTACAAAGGATATAACATATGGGTAGGCAAATAGATGGTCAAAAGTTATGGCTAACAAAGAAATGTCTATATCATCTCCTAACTTAACACACCTAGTTTCACTTAGTAGACATACCAGGCAAGTTCTAGACATCATATGAGACATGAAACATATAGAAAAATTACTCACTACACACGGCACACTCATGGTTCAAGATGGATCCACATTGACCCTCTACTTAACAAACAATGACACGAATTCAAGTAAGCATTTTTAAACCAACAATTTTATCAAAGAGTCAAGCAGAAGAGCTTAGGTGTTCTGAAACAAGTTAGTATTTTTTAAGCACAATTTTACTTTCAAAAGTTTGAGAATTGCTCATGTTGTCAATAGTGTACCTAATCCCGAGCACCTAGCATTCAATTGGTTTCAAGGGCTCTCATCTCCACCTTCTCCTAAAAAAAAACTAATCCTAAAAATTTTTAAAAAAAATTGACCGGTTCAAAGGCCCCCCTTTGGAAAAGAACCGAGGCTATAAGAAAAATCAAGGGGTGGATAATCTATGCCTCTAATGAGGGACAAAGAAGCTATAAAAGAAAAATAAATGAAATAACAAAGTAAACTCTTTTTGAAATTTTCTTGGTTTTCTAGTTTTTTTTTTTTTTTTTTTTTTTAATAAGGCTAAAATCTTTTTAAAAAAAAAACTATGGCATAATCATCATTGACCTCACAGTATCGGAAGTACCCCCACCCCACACTTGAAAGTATGTGTTGTTCTCAATGCATGGATAACAGAGAAAAAATTAAAACAAGGGTGAGAAATAATCCCTGAGACCCTCTAGGGCCTAGCTCACAACATAATCCTCAGCATCAAGGGTCAACACGACCCCACACTTAAGTCCTGCTCCTCAGCTTTAACTTCGGGTGCTCAGACTTCCCCTAATCTGCAAAATAAAAACAAAACGTAACACTATAAAAATAAAATTAAATAAAAATTAAATACAAGCTGGGTTGCCTCCCAACAACGCTTGACTTAACGTCGTGGCACGACATGAACCATCTTTTTCCTCCACTGTGAACTTATGAATTGTACCCCAACTTTTACTTCAAGCTTTCGGCTATGATTCAGGGGTGGTGGTACATATCCAATTGAGCCTGGTTCTTTTGATGAGGGATGTAATTCTGTCTTTCTGGTTCAACAAATTCAAGAATATAGGCACTTTGTCGCTCATCCCTTGATTCCACCAAAGGTTCAAATAGATTGATTTTTTTTATCTCACTATCCAAACACAATGTGGAAAAATGATTGGAATGAGTTCCAATGCGCACAAACACATGAATTGCATTAGTATTTACATCCTCACATATACACAGGCTAGATTCATTAAAAATAATATTTTCTACTTCCTCACGGGACTCTAGTGCACTTGTCTCAACATTGGCATCATCAAGACAAATATGGTCAAATGATTTATACTCCGTCTTTTTGCTCCTCAATTTACCTTTTAAGTTTTTTTTCAGCTACATTCAACTTATCACTAAACTTTGAGCGTTAAACGCATCAATCTTTGCACTTAAATCCCCATTCAACTAGTGAAGAGCCAAACAAAAAATTTCAAGCTCATCTAAGAACTCAGTCTTTTCTTTAGCTGTGTGAGTAAAATGCATTTAGAGTATATCATGTTGAGCAGCATATATTTCAAAGTTGTACTCCAAAGATGCCAAGTCTTGAAAATATGAAAACTCCATATAAAAGAAAATACATAAAATAAAATAAAATAAAAACTTGTAAAGATAAAAAGAAAAGTCTAATCCAGAGAAACAATTAATTTCAAAGTCCCCGGCAACTGCGCCAAAAACTTGTTGCTCCCAAATGCACACGCAAGCGTACGTGGCCGTAAAAGTAATATAGTGATTTTAGAAATCGGATGTCGAACCCACAGGGACTTATGAAAAAACGTCAACTAAATTAAATGATCCGAATTATCAATACAAGAGATGAAAGCTGTAGGTAGTAATTATAATCTAACTAAAAATAAAATAAAATAAATAATGAACTTCAATCAAGAAAGAGCGGGGTTTTATATTATCGATGATATGAAATTGAGCTAGGGCTATGGGCTATCTAACAATCACGTTGTATTCTTCAATTGATTCAACTTCTTAATTTATCTAGTTTACTGATTGACAAGGTTGATATTACGACTACGATTCTCTCGAGTCCTCTAGCCACCTATTTGTATTACTTTCACACCTATATCTCTATGGTCATGAACCTTAACACAAATGCATTTATATTTCCTGTATATCAACCAACCAGGGCGAACTAAGTATATCTCTATCCTAGTCGCAAATCAGCTCCCTGATGCCCAGGGTTGAGATCCTACTCTATTTAACCCTATTCCTATCTCAGTATTCCTCTCTCGAGTTCAATCTAAGAATCAAAGATAGTATTAGATAGTTGATCACACAATGAATTAATTAAGCGTTGGATTAAATAAATAAACCAATACGATAAACTAATTAATTGAAATCAATATTCGAATAACAACATCCATGAAAGAACCATAACCCTAGAACGAGAAGTTTAGCTCCATATAGACATTGGGGTAAAGCAACAAATCATCCAAAGAAAATATAAAACTTAGTAGTAAGGAGAAAAAGGATAAAAGCCAATAAACTCTGGCCTCCACAGCGGCTTCTAGCTCTCTCTAAGTCCAAAGTTCTGAACTCGCGGTCACAAGTTGACCGAATTTGTGTAAAAACCTATCGTGTGGACTATTTGTAGGTGTAGAAAAAAGCCTAAACGAAATAACCTAGTCCAAAATAAATTAGAATATTTTTGAACTCCGGACTCGTGGCCTCACTGAGCGAGCCACAAAGGAGGCAGTGCCTCGCTTTGGGCTTCGCTCAGCGAGGGCCGTTGCCAGGTACGTAACTTTTCCACATCAATTCCTTCTCTTTTGCTTTGTATTCTTTTAGTGGATTTTGCCTAGCATTTTCATTTCAGGTGCACTTCTCATCTCTTCAGGACAACACTCCATCCAATCATTTCTTATTTCTTCGTGTAATCCATTCTTTTACTTTACATAACTTCAATCATTACCATCATAATTACTTCAATCATTAGCCACTTTTCCCAAATGTCTTCCACGTGACTTTTCTGTTGCCTTTCTTTACTTCATTCAATTTTTGCTCTGATATCTTCATTTGTGCAATGCCGTAGTTTTCACGTAAAGTACCTAAATTCAACAATAACGCACATTTTAGCTCGATATCGCAAAATCAATATTAGTTAGGGGTATTTAATGCATTTAGCTCACCAAACAAGATAGAAACATGGGTAAACCATGACGGTTAGGCGTATAAATACACCTAACATTAATCAGCTACTTTTATGTTGTCCATGCCTAAGGGAATAGGGCCAAGGATGCAGCTTCTAATGGTTCCTATGCTAGGGATACAATTACTGTACCAGAATTTAGTGCCCTTGCCATTGTGGATGACATTTGTGATTCCCTTGCTGCAGATACTCAACCTTGGAGGATAGCTTTCCAAGGTCTGGAGTGGATGATTTTGGGGTTCTGTCCCACTCTACAGTGTTTGGTAAGGAGGATTGAGGCCTAGTTGGAGTTAGGACTCTTAAGAAGTCTCCAAGCAAGGCTTGCCAACAGAGCTTTATTTTTAGATTCAGCTTTTTGGATTCCCATTCACTACAAGGTTCTATATTTTCTCCCTAATCAATTAATTTCCAACCTAATTGTAACACCCAGTACCTTTAAACTAGGCTACGTTCATGATTCGGGACTTAGAAACCAAGACGAAGTTCGTTGAATGGAGAAATCCCCTGGAACGGTAATTGTACAGGCTTGCGACCATTGTACAGGACGTACATCATTGTACGGCCCGTACCTTAGAGTCGTACATTGTAGGGGAGAAGTTAGATGATCACCGGTAATTACCATCGATGTACGGGCAACCAAGTACGACTCGTACATTAGTGTACAGGATGTACCATAAGTCCGTACTTTACTCGTTGTAAACAAATGATCACTGGAAATCACGTTAAATGTACAGCCAGCAAGGTACGGGTCGTACATTGCTCGCGTGCCAGAAACTATAAATACCTGGGATAGTTTTATTTTCCCCACTTTTCATTCTTCAAGCCCTAAGGACGATGTTCTTCGCTCCCAACTGTCAAGATACGTTAAAGTAAGTCATTCCGAGCCATTCCAAGTTAATCCTAACATGTGTCCATGATTTCTAAGTAGGAATTCATCATTCTTAATCCAAGGTTTTCAAGAAAACCCAATTAAATTGATTCAAGACTAAAGCTTTGGGATTCTTCTACAAAGTTCAGATTTTTATTACGAGTTTGGAGTGTTACCAGGTATGTAAAGCTTCTATCTACGTGCGGGAACATCTTTGTTCTTCTCCACGCCATGTTCTTCCATGATTATGCCAGAAACCATCAAAATTAGCATTTTAGCCATGTTTGATAACCCTAGATTCATGTACCAGGTTATAATATGTCTTGAATTATTATTAATCCATTATTGTGTTCTTGATACATCATTTTTATTATTGAGAATCCGTCTGTAATCCATGAAAACTCATACTTTACATTTCATGGGTTCCAAAATGCAATTTAATAAATGTTATGCTTATTTTCATGAAACATCCTAAATGTCTACTCATTTTCATGCAAGATATGTTATGTAATTACATCCATGTTATATTACACTTGTAGTTTATGTTTACAAGTCATGTTTATGAAAATCATGGGCTCAAATGCCACTTATATTCATGTACATGTTTTTGGGAGTTGCACAAATTACCGAGAAGACTCAAGTAGCCTAAAACTACGTTAGCCACCGTAGGATAAGGGTCGCTCCGCCCAGTTAGGACAATTCCTTCATGTTATATTGATTGGATCCTTTAATGCCACATTTATATCTTATACCCCTGGCAAGGTATGAGAGCTCTACTGGTCAGGTCAGATACCAGATTCCACGTACTCACATAGTGATTCATGTTGTCAGTTATATTAATGCTCTCCCTACTAAATATATATATATATATATATATATATATATATATATATATATATATATATATATATATATATATATATATTCATGTTCATGACCAGGTTTTAGTTTCAATTTCAGCTCTTATCATGTTATTTCATGTGCTATGTTTTCATTTAGTTGCTTTACGTACCAATACATTCAATGTGCTGATGCCCCTTTTCTATTGCCCGGGGGCCTGCATTTCACGATGCAGGTACGGATTTACAGGATGACGCATCTGCTCAGTAGGACATTGCACGTATTAGCTTTTGGTGAGCCCATCTTCTTCGGGGTTTTGTCATTATTTATATTCATGTCAGTTATGCAGTTAAGGTCTGTTGGGGGCCTTGTCCTAGCAGTTATGTTTAGCAGTTCAGACTCATGTTAGAGGCTTCATAGGCTAGTCAGTTCAGTCATGTTATGTTAGATATTCAGAGTCGTATAACCATCTTTGACTCCTTATTTTATGACAATCCATATTTATGTTGTAAACAAACACTTCATTTGGTATTTATGATAATCCATGTTTAGGCTCATCATGTTTAAGTCATATTCCGCCCATGCTCATGCCTCATGATGATTCAGCAAGCCATGTGGTTTGCTCGATGACATGTAGTAAGGCACCGAGTGTCGTGTTAAGTCCAGGCCATGGCTTGGAGCGTGACACGAACAAAGTCAGCATTTATGTAAATCGTTTTTTCTTTTTAGTTTGTTAAAAAAAATACTAATTCTTCTTTAAACTTTATAACAATTTAATTTAAATTTGGTATTTACCCTTAATGAAAAGCTTTATTTTCATACAAATATAATGGAATATGTAAGAAAACAAGTTTCAAAAGTTATATGATCACACAAATGTTATTGTATATTTTATATCACAAATCTCAAAAAAAAAAATCTTTTTTAAAAAAATATCATGTTTAATAAAATATGTTCACGTAAATTAAATCTAAGAGAATACTTTTTTTAATCAAAGTGACATCTTCACTTTCTAGAGCTCCGCCCCAAATAGAACAAAGAATTATTTTCCCTATTTATTAAAATCTATATAGCCGTATGGGGTAATATAAGTTGTCTGACTCAGCTAAGTTGGGTTATACAACCAAAAATTAAATTATATGATAATATCTTCGATCGGTAGCTGGTGCTTGTGGAAATAACTTAATATCCTGATTTGTTCAATCATTAGCTCTTGCAGCTACGTTCTACTTAATTACATTAACTTACATGAAGCAAATAATAAATGTTTTTTTCTTGTTAGAAGGTCGGACCATCTCCCATTTTCTTAATAGAAGGGTTAACGTGACCTAGTTATTAAGTGAATAACACCTCGAAACAAGGCAGCTCGAATTGAAAGAAGAGTCGTTGAAAATAATAGGCGGTCAAGATCAACACAAAGGGCAATCAAGTGCGATCAACCTACAAGCATACAAAGAATTCAATCACTTATTAATTAGATAATTACAAATATATTTTTTAATAAGTATTAATTGGTAATATGTTTTAAAAGGTACACAAACGTATAGGCTATCACATACTCCCTCCGTTTTAAAAAGAGTGTCTACTTAGCCATTTGTACACCACTTAAGAAAATATTAACTCCTTGATAAAAATAGATAATTTGACTAAATTACCCCTAATTAAATAGATATTGGGATTTGGTCACTTAACACATAATAGGACAAATTTGAAAAAATAAAGTTAATTATTTCTTGATTTGGCAAGTGAACACTCTTTTTGAACAAAAAATAAAGGATAAGTGGACACTCTTTTTATACCGGAGCAAGTATTAAACTATTTGATAGTGCATAATGTTTTTTACACTATTGAAATATACTCCTTATTTCTTATTCTACTACTTGGTTGGAAAATCTGATTTTAGAAGAGAAAAGAAAACAAAGAGTTGAGAAACTGTATGAACTGTTATGGACATTAATATTTTAGACTTTTTTAATTATAGTCTCTTATGCAACAAAATTTTGATTTAGAGCCTGTTTGGAAAGCCACCTGGTAATTGGAATTGGTGTAATTACTACCCTAGTAATTACACAGCCTAGTAATTACACAGTATTGGAATTACCACGACCTGTTTGTTTGTCACAATGTAATTACAGTGTAATTACAAGCGTGCTGTTTGGTTGCACATATGTAATTACACAGTTAGTTTAATTTAAAAATAAAATTTAATTATAAAAAATTTAAAATTAATATTTAAAAAATATGTATCTTTATAAATGATATTAAATTAATTATTTAATAATACATTATTTCTTGAAAATATGCTAATTAATAATCATATATTTGTAACTAATATTGTAAAAAATAATTGATATATAATTTCAAATTAATAATATTTTAATTTTAATTGATTATAAAAATTAAAAGCATACCTTTTTTGTGAGAACATCATGGGACAAAAAAGAAATATTTATAAATATAATGCCATAACACTATTCAAATATTTGACAATAATTCTATCAACTGTAAGTGAAAAATAAACAACATGCAATGTGAAATAACAAGTCAATAGTACTAAAGCAAATATTTTTAAAATCGGAAATATAACCTAAATGTAAAATCCGAAAGAATATTTTTAACAATATACTCTTATGTCAAATTCTAATATTACATAAGTAAGTTTCAACGTAACATAAGTAAATACTCCTATAATTCAAAAGAAAGGGAAAATGAGCCTGTTTGGATGAGCTTATGCCTATAAGTTGCAAACAGCTTATAAGCTAAAAAAATAAGTTGAGGCAGTCTAACTTATTTTTTTGGCTTATAAGTTGTTTTCAGCTTATAAGCTGCTTTAGATAAACTAAGTCAAATGGGCTCAATTATTTTTTTGAGCTTATTTTAAGCACAAAATGACTTTAAGCTGGCCAGCCAAACACTCAAAAAAGCTGAAAACAGCTTATAAGCCAATCCAAACGGGCTCAATATAAGTCAATAACCTCATTCACAACGAAATTCTACTTTAATAACTTCACTTTTTATATGCCAAGTTTGCTAATGACTCATTCTTTCTATTATTAAAAGATGTAGTTTCAAAAATTAGAATATTAACACCGTTATGCTAAATGAATAAAATAAAAAACTAAAAGAAATATGAGCAATTACATGGAACCACAAGAAGTAAAGGTTGGGAATGAGAAGAAATGAAATGAAATATAAATTCTATAAAAATAAAAATATATTTTAAAAAATACAAATAATTAAAAAGTAAAAATAAAAAAGAAATTAAATAATAGAAATAAAAAATAAATTATAAAGAAAAGAAATTAAAATAAAATAAAAAAGAAATTAAATAATAGAAATTAAAATAAATTAAAAAAAGAAAACAAATTAAAATAAAATTAAAAAAATAAACTAAAAAGTAACCATATAATTACAGGGTATAATTACACCCAATTCTCAGCCCCTCCTTGAGAATTGGAGAGTGTGATTATACCCTCTCAATTACACCCAATTTCCACCTAACTGTGTAATTACCTGATCAAACAAACAAGTCAAACTGTATAATTACACTCAATTACAATTACCTGGGTAGCTTTCCAAGCAGGCCCTTAGTGAATTTCGATCAATACAAGGTCTGGCCTAGACAGTCAATGCCAGTCTCTACTGCTGCATGTTCGCCTCCCTCCTCAGTGCCATGTTCGTAAATAAATCCATAACAATTGGCAAAAAGTTTACACCAACATACTCAAGCCAGCTCATACTAGGCGTTTGACAAATAAATTTGAGACTCCAATTTCTAAGTTTTGATTTGAAATTAAGCATTTGTTTATGAAACCCAAAATTTCAATTTCAAATCCTAATTCTCAAAGAAGTAGGATTTCAAAAAAATTTAAATGTAAAATTTGACTCATAAGTATATATTTTGTAAAAGAAAAATCATTATTTTAAATTTTACAAAAAAAGGATCAATTATTTTAAATTTTGTAAGAAAATGATCCATGCTTGACGTGAAGAAATTATTTATATCATGTGGGAGAGTTATATTAAATAATAGTTAGTTACTATTGTTGTTGATTTATTGAATTAGTGGGTCTTTGTAAAAGTATATGTATTTGAAAGTTTGTACAGTAACATGTAATTGCAAACATTTATTTATAAAAAGGAACATGGAGATACGTAATTTTTTAGTGCTATATCGTAGGATATCATGATACATTATTTATGAACTATAATTTACTCATTTGTTAAGATTTTATAAAAATTAATTTTTTTTTAAATTTTCACAAATTATGGAATCTTCATATTTATGGGATAAAATATAATTTAAGAAATTCAAATTATGACTGAAGTTTCAATTTCAAATGTAACACAACATTATTTCAAATGCTGATTGAAAATCATGTCCAAACATTTATTACATACACGACTACGTTCAGCTTACTCAGTCGGCCCCCACTGGTCCTCTATATTTGCGACTTCCAATATATCCTTTTCTTCTCTTTCCTTTCTGCTTACTGATTACTTCACAAACACACTGATATAGTTGTGATTGTTAAGTAAAAGCCGTGTTAGTATTAGATCTGTACACCACATTTCCCACAAAAATAAACCCTACACTGTAAGCATTTCACCTCTTCTTTTTTCGTTATGAAACAAGTAATGAGCTTCGTAATTCCTGCTTTTTTAGTATTCTCTAGTAATTATATAGCATTCAATTGTTGTATAAAGTACTTATTTTCGTCTTAATTTTGAATTATACGTTTGTGTATATAAGAGGTCGATGTTGGAATTTTCATCACTGCATTGCTATGAATTATTGTTTTGCTATCACAGTCTAGCATTTTAAACTAATTTTGTCTTTCAATTGTTATTAAGAAGTAGTACTATTTTGGTCTTAAATTGAATTTCAGCTCTTTTCTTCTTCTTTTCGTTGTATAAAACAAGCAATGAGCATCTCCCTTATCAGTAATTACTGCTTTTTAGTGTTCTCTAGTAATTACGTCATTTAATCATTGTATAAACTACTTATTTTGGTCTTAAGTTGAATTACATTTGTGTATATAAGGACTCGATGTCGGAATTTCATCAGTGCATTTTTTTGAGGATTTTTAGGCTTGAGTCAAAACTTGCTATGAATTGCTCTTTTGCTATCACGGGTCTAAGTAGGCGTTTGGCCATAGATTCCAAGTATTTTTCGCTTTGTTTGAAATTTCTGAAGTTGGAATTGCGTTTGGTTATACTTTTTGCAAAGGAGAGAAAATAGCACATTTCCAACTTGGAGTTGAAGATGAGGAGTTTCCCAAATTTGATATATCCAACTCCATGTTGAATTTGGAAATTTTATAACCAAACACTGAAAATTCTGGAAAAAATTGAATAATTCTTATGGCCAAATGGGTACTAAAACTACCCGCAAGGGTGACTCAGTTGGTTGAGCATGGGGCTTTCATAATGGAGGTCTCAGGTTCGAAACCCCCTGCCTACAACAGCAGGGGATTTGCCTTCTGGGTCGAGCTCGTCGCATGGGGCTTGCCTAGTGCGGGTTACCTCTCCTGTGTGGTTGCGTGGTTGCGAGCTATTGCACAGGAGCTGGGTTTACCCTGTGCGCACCCGAAGGGTAGCGGCTCCGGGTTCCCATGTCATAAAAAAAAATGGGTACTAAAACTGAATAGACGCGTTCAAATGATTTTATCACTTATTTTGTGGCTTAACAAGGAGAGGAAAGCTCGATGGTCAATTGTAGTAGCCTTTTTCTGGTTCTTATAGTAGTAATGCGCTTTATTCTAGCATAAGGTTGAATCAATTTCATCGATTATTCACACAGTATATATCTGTTAGCTCAACAAAAAAAAATGATTTTTACATGCTGTTTCAAAGAATTCATTTTTTCTTATGCTATAATGCGGGTTTCAATGTGTATTTTATGTGATATATGACGTTGTGCTCTCAAATTAAACTTGGTTATATATATATATATATATATATATATATATATATATATATATATATATTTGTTTCAGGTCTGATCCGAGTGACTGAAGATGGCAGAAGTGGATGCTCAAAATCCTCTTCGTGGAGAAACAAGTTGTAGTTTTCTACTACAACAGTTGCAGGCATTTTTTTATTCTGAATTTATTCTTGATATTAAATTTCTTGTTTAAGAAATAAATCATGCATTAGCACTGAGAGTAACGCAGTACTCACTCCGTCTCAAATTATCTGTCGTGATTTCTAAATAGTCGGGGTTCAGCCCTTCCCTAGGCCCTGCTACGCAGGATGCTTTGTGCACCGGGCTGCCCTTTTGGATTTTAAATAGTTGTCTCAAATTATATGTCATTTTAGAAGTTCAAGACAAAATTGATTAATTTTTCCCCATTATATCCTTAGTAGTAATTGTTTTGAAGACTACAGATACCTCAACAGAATAAATGAAGAGAAATTATATCTTAAGACATAAATGAGGGTAAAAGAGTCAAAAACCCCATCCTAATTTTCTTAAGGGGCGTGTAAAAGAGAAACACGACAAATAATTTGAGGAGGAGGGAATATTCTTTATAGTATAATGACTGATGGTTAATATATATTTTCTGTTAATGCAGCAAATATGGGATGAAGTTGGTGAAACTGATGATGATCGAGATAAGATGCTTCTTCAGATAGACCAAGAGTGCTTGGATGTCTACAAGAGAAAGGTTGATCAAGCAGTGAAGTCACGGGCTCACCTTCTTGAGGCTTTGGCAGATGCCAAAGTTGAATTCTCCAGGCTGCTATCCGCCCTTGGAGAGAAAACATGTGATGGAATTGTGAGTGGTTGTATTTCAGTTTGGCTATATTTGTGGGGGGGGGGGAACTATTTAAAATTCTTGGCTGAAAGTCATTGACTATCTTTACTATTTTTGTTGTCAATGCTTTTACTTGGGTTATCTTTACTAATTTTGCTGTCAATACTTTTACTTTGGCTATCTTTACTGTCAATACTTTTCTTTTTTGGATACTTTCATCGTACCTTTTACTCTTGCATCTTTTGAACTTGTTTTGGAAAACGCTTTTCTTGAGCCGAGGGTCTATCGGAAACAACCTCTCTACCCCACAAAGGTAGGGTTAAAGTCTGCGTATGCCCCACCCTCCCCAGAACCCACTCGTGGGATCACACTTAAGTTGTTGTTGTTTTTGTTGGCTGAAAGTCATTAGACTGTTACCTTTCTTAATATTCACTTTTTTGTTTTGGGGTTTCTTTGCAGCCTGAGAAGACTTCAGGCTCAATTAAAGAACAACTTGCAGCTATAGCACCAGCGCTGGAAAAACTGTGGAAACAGAAAGACGATAGGGTAAAAGAGTTCTTGGATGTACAATCACAAATTGAGAAGATTAGCAGTGAGATAGCAGGGACTAGTGAACAAGTAGAGAGTCCTAAAGTAGACGAGTCTGATTTATCTCTTAAAAAGCTGGATGAGTTTCATGGACAGCTTCAAGATCTTCAAAAAGAAAAGGTTTAAGCCATATTTTAGTAGGATTTATTCCTTTTTCAACTGTTGAACTAGTTCAGCCTCCAATGAGCTACTCACCTTACATTCTTGTTTAATATTGCAGAGTGAGAGACTGCACAAAGTCCTTGCATTCGTGAGCACAATACATGACCTATGTGCTGTTCTAGGCATTGACTTCTTTAGTACTGTCACTGAAGTTCACCCAAGCCTGAATGATTCTACTGGTGTACAATCAGAAAGTATAACCAATGACACACTATCAAGTCTGGCTAGAACAGTCTTAGCATTAAAGGAAGATAAGAAGCAAAGATTGCAGAAGGTAAATGTCCTTACTGTTTTAAGTTGGTCCTTTCAATTAGCCTAACACTTCATATCAAATTAGGATGTACAGTCAGTGAACTGACTAATGGACTTATATTGAAAATACCTAGACGTTATTTCAAATTCCGTTCTACTGTACTTGGATCCTTAAGTACTGGAGATTTTGTCATTGCTGCCTTGCTGGATATGGAATATGCTTGTCCATCCTCTGCACATGTACAAAATTTTCTCCTCTGAATTGTTTAATCATTATTAGCATCTAACTAGTTCATTCAACTGCCATTATATGGCTTATTTGATGTTCGACTTGCTTGCCAGTGCTGATTTGCTTCTCTGTAGTATTTCACTATTATTTGGAAATCACATCAAGATGGAATTTAAGTGAGCCCTTCAGATGTGTCTAACCAGTGGTCTCTCACGTCTAGATGATACATATTTTGATCAGTCCTCCATTTCTTCGAAATGCACTCTCTAACATATATCCCCTCTTGCAGCTCCAAGAACTTGCAACTCAGCTTATTGATTTATGGAATTTGATGGATACAACCGAAGAAGAACGAAGGTTGTTTGACCATGTCACATGCAACATATCGGCTTCAGTTGATGAAGTGTCTGCTCCTGGGGCTCTTGCTCTTGATCTGATTGAACAGGTATTTGGAGATGATATGACTTTTGAAATCCAGTTTGAGCATTTACAGTAGCTTGTCCGTAATTGTTTTTCGCTTGTTATCATCCAGGCTGAAGTGAAAGTTGAAAGACTTGATCAACTTAAAGCTAGCAGGATGAAGGAGATTTCTTTCAAAAGACAGGCTGAACTGGAAGACATTTATGCTCGTGCCCACATAGAGATTGATACTGAGGCGGCTCGAGAAAAAATTATGGCACTGATCAATTCTGGGAGTGTTGATCCTGCAGAGTTACTAGCTGACATGGACAATCAGATTGTAAATGCAAAAGAAGAGGCTCATAGCAGGAAAGAAATATTGGATAAAGTTGAGAAATGGATGGCAGCTTGTGAAGAAGAGAGCTGGCTTGAAGACTACAACCGGGTAAATATATCTTGTCTTCTTCATGCTGTCTGTTTATGCAAATATGAGATGAGTTGAACTTGATCGTTAGTATGCTACTTTCAGTGGAAACACCACATCATTGCTCTTTTACTTCTTTCTAAGACATTTCTCTGACTAAAATAGTTAAAATTCTTCTTTGCTACCATATAAATTGTACTCCATCAATTCCAATTCATGAGAGTCTCTTTCTATTTGGGGCTTTCCAAAATGTTTTGCACACTTTATTTCTCTGCAACTTTCACAACTTTGAAGAATTTAAATTCATTAAAAACTATTCACATTTTAATTTCGATTAGCTTTGATGTCATTTATTCTCTCTGTTCAACCACTAATTCAATATTTTCTTCCATCATCATTAATGTATATTTTAAGTCATTAACATCTTAAAATACCAATCACACTCAAACGCTGTCACATAAAATGAAATGAAATGGAGGGAGTAATTGAGATCACTGGGATCTATCTTGAAAAAGAATCTGGGCATTCATGGTTTGTGGTTTTCATACATATCGCCGCAAAAGAGATCAAATTGAAGAGACCGGTAAAGCTTTCTTTGATGAGAAAATAAAAGATTATTGGAAGTGTAATGAAATTTTAGCTCCTCGCATTACAAAATCTACAGTATGAAATTGTGATTGATTACTAACCATAGAAAATTTAGCTGTTGTGGGAGCAATAGTGAAAATGGGCTTACTGATGCACTCATATGTGGTATATGATAGTTAGCAGTATGGTCTATGATAGTTAGCAGTAGAAGATACTAGAAACATACGCTTCTAATTCTGGCTTCATATATACTATCTTTGTAATTTAAAAGTGATAATGAGCAAGTTTTGATTGTTAAATGTGATTCAGACCTGTAAGATTTTGGATTTTGGTTAAAATTGTGGTTCTATGCCCCTCGTTTATCAAAATTAACCCAGAGGTTGTTCTCCTGATATTATTATATTAAAATGTCATCATTTATGGTGAAACAGGATCATAACCGGTATAATGCAAGCAGAGGTGCACACTTAAATTTGAAGAGGGCTGAAAAGGCTCGGATATTGGTCAGCAAAATTCCAGGTAACGCCAAATGGTGATAAATATCCTTAGATGGAGGTGTGCATTATTCGGACTAAACTGAAAAACCAAACTGAATCGAAATTGTTTTGTTATTAGGTTTGGTCTCAGATGAAAGATTTAAAAATTCTGCTTTCTTGGTTTGGTTTCGGATCTAAAAAGAAAATAAAAACTGAAAAATGAATAAACCGAATTATTATACATATATACATTTTTTTTAATTATATAAAACACATTTGATTCTTGGTGTATGAAAAGTAAAGTAATCAACTAACATTAAATAAATAACTAGGAAAGTTATACATCTGGCCGTTTTGCAAAAATTATTAGCCATATATACAAAAAATATACACTAGTAATGTATAAAATATGTATATTATATGTATATATACATTAATATACAAAAAAAATTCATTTTCTGGCTATTATTTTGGTGGGCGGCTATGCAGTGTAAAATCCCTAAATAATACTATCCATTTAATGCTACTTGACATGTTTCTGGGATGTTATTCATACTGCCATTACCATTACAAGGATTCCTTGTATGCTGTATCTATTGTCTTAGGTTATTAAATTTACCCTTCCACTCAAGGAGCTTTGATATTGTTTGCTTTCCGGAGGAAGTCCAACAATTTAGAGCCCGTTTGGATTGGCTTATAAGTTTCTTATAAGTTGCTTATAAGCTATTTTCAGCTTTTTTGAGTGTTTGGCTGGCCAGTTTAAAGTCATTTTGTGCTTAAAATAAACTCAAAAAAATAATTGGGCCCATTTGACTTAGCTTATCTAAAACAGCTTATAAGCTGTTTTATAAGCCAAAAAAAATAAGTTAGACTATCCCAACTTATTTTTTTTAGCTTTGCAGCTTATAAGCATAAGCCCATCCAAATAAGCTCTTAAGTTTTCATCAATATTCATGCATATTGCTAAGTCTGAATATGTAATATCTTAATTTGTTAATCGACAATGTTGGTTATGTAGCTCTTGTGGACTCCTTGATTGCCAAAACAAGAGCATGGGAACAAGATCGCGACACCACATTCGCATATGATGGTGTTCCACTGCTTGCCATGCTAGACGAATATATGATGCTCAGGCACGATAGAGAAGAAGAGAAAAGAAGGTTGAGGGTAAGTGCATTATTTTTAGGGGTGAGGTCAATTGTCTGGCTAATTGATCAAGATAATCTATCTTTGACTTTTCATTAATCTTGTGTTCAAGTTCATATCCATAATTCTTATTACTATATAAAGGGCTTGTTAATACGTATGTATTTTTGGTGTTGGGCAGGACCAGAAGAAGTTCCATGAGCAGGTCAAAGAACAAGAAACACCATTCGGATCAACACCAAGCCCTGCTCGACCGCTTAGTACAACAAAGAAGGTGGTGGGTCCACGAGCAAATGGGTCAGCCAACAGAAGGCATTCTCTTAACTCACATCAAAATGGTTCCAGGTCAACAACTAAAGATGGAAAGAGAGACCACTCAAGAACGGTTGCTCCTGTGAACTTTGTTGCCATTTCAAAAGATGACGCAGCCTCTCACATTTCCGGAACTGAACGTCTTCCCAGCACACCATAGTAACTACTGAATTAGAGAATATGTGCAATATCTTCTGTTATTAGTAGTCCGGATCATGTAGCAGGATAAATATTTTGACTTGAGTAATCACATATGGAGACTGATTGTATTATAGTGGTAATAGTAGAAATTCCTTTGAATCGTTTGCATTCATCTGAGTTCTGCATCAAGCTTGTTTAATCTCTTCTACAAAAACACATACCCAGTGTAATCCCACGAGTGGGGGTCTGGCGAGGATGATGTGTACATTACCCCTACCCTGTGAAGGTAGTAAATCTGATTAGCTTTTGCCACGGGAATTTCCAATCGTTTGCTCTAACAAAGCTGACTAACCATTTTACTATTAAGCAAACGACCTTTTACCAAGTACAGAACGCCTAAGTTAGGTTTATTGCTCAGATGCAACAAGATTTTTTTTATGAAACAGCATATTTGAGCGTAAATTGGTTGGATCACGCCTATCCATCAGCCGATTAGCCTCGATGCCACACTCACTAGAACTTCTCCTCCTTCCTCTTTTTTCTCCATCTTCTTCTTCCCCTTCTTCCTCATTTGTCTAGCAATAAATTATGAGACAACAACTAACATTGAAAATTCAAGAAGACCATTTTTGGGTTTTGTTGCTGCTAAAGAAAACAAAGTGGGTCTACTGGCTTTTGAAGGTTTGGGTTGAATTTAACCGTTGAAAATGTTGAAATTGGTATTAGAACGTTTGATATTAAATTTGGAGTCATTTGAAGTTGTGTTGGATCAATTTTGAAGCCCAAAATTGTTGGTAAATTTTTTGTGCAAGTTCCGGTGATCCACGGGACTTGTGAACAACTTATTCCAAAGTTACGTTACAATTAGTGCTATGGAGCTCAAGTTTAGCGTTTTTGGTAGCCTAAATTACAATATAGATATTAATGGATTCGTCTGATCTCGTAGAAGTTTTTTTTTTTTTTTTTTTTTTTTTAATTAGCTTGAGCTTGTGTGGTTGGATTAGAGTGAGAAAGGCAGTTCGTGAAGGTTAAGACATCTTCAGACTGAGGTAAATTAGGGTTTTGATTTCAGTAAGAAAATTCTTCCAAATTAACTTGTAACATTTTATATACGGAAAAGGGCCAAACATACCCCTGTACTATTGGAAAAGGATCAAATACACCCTTCGTTATACTTTGAGTCTAAATATAGCCCTCCTGTTATACTTTGGCCCAAATATACCATTTCTGCGTTAAAATTGTTTAAGGTGGACACCAAATCTAACGTAGCATTGACAACTAAGTGAGGTAGACACCGCATGACATGCCACCTCACCACCCAACTCATTTACCCCTCTCCTCACCTTCTTCACCCACCACTATCATCTCCTCTCCCTTTACGACCACTCCCGACATTAGCACCACCGTTTCCACCTTAAGTGTTTCTCCCTCTGCTCATAAAATTGCTCACAAGCATTTCCAAGCACAAATCGACATACTGCCCACTGGATGTAGCCTACAGCATAGGGGAAGAGTCATCATCATAGAGACTATTAGACCAAAACATTGAAGATAGTAGCACTAGAGCCACATACCAAGGATATAACTAATTCCATCAAAGCATCCATTACATCAGTCCCATAATTCCACATGCTCATTTTTAAAACCTGCAAGCAAATAAGACATTCTAAGTATCATTCTTGACAGGTAAATTTTGGTTGATTTTCAGAAAAACCCTAGCTTTCAACAAACAATTCTTGATTTATTTCCAAAAAAAAAAAAAAAAACCTTTTGTTTGTATTGTTTTTTCAACATTTCAAAGCAAACCATCTCATAAAAAGCCTAAAAATCTCATTCTTTACGGTTAATTTCACAAAATCCTAGCTTTTAACATTCAATTCTTGATTTTATTTCCAAAAAAAAAAAAAAAACTTTTGTATTTGTTGTTTTTCCAACATTTCAAAGGAAACCCAACTCATAAAAATCCCAAAAAATTCAATCTTTACAGTTAAATTTTACAATATTTTAAAATAGGGTTGATGCAGGCCGAGAGAGTGAAGGTGGAGATGGTGGTGCTAATAGCGGGAGTGGTTGTAAATGGAGAGGAGATGGTAGTGGTGGGTGAAGAAGGTGAAGAGAGGGGTAAATGGGTTGGGCGGTGAGGTGGCATGTCACGTGGTGTTCATCTTACCGAGTTGTCAATGTCACGTTAGATTTTGTGTCCAACTTATACAACTTTAACGGAGAAAGGGTATATTTGAATCAAAGTATAACAAGAGGGTATATTTGGACCTAAAGTATAACGGGAAGGGTATATTTGGACTCAAAATATAACGAAGAGTATATTTGTCTCTTTCCTAATAATACAGCGATATATTTGGCCCTTTTCCGTTTTATATATATAGGGGTAACATATATGCAAGGGCACAAGCGTATATGAAGATACCGTAGGTTGTATGCTGGGGTGTTTTTGTTTGTCAAGTGCGTAAATCTTTCGTCTCTCTAGAAACTTTGGGATTAGATCAAATTATCATTTTTTTTTGTTAGAAAAGGCGGGTTCTCCTAATTGAAAATATTATTTTTGTAAAGTGGGATTTTCTTATTGAAAATGTCATCCTTGCTAACGTTGTTAGTAGAAGCGACGTTATGTTTACTAAAAATGTAGTATTTGTTTGTCTTCCTGTTAGACGAGATGTCTCATTTTCATATATGCGAATCAAAAACCGAATAAAGAACGGAAAAGGTTCAAATGTACCCATGAAGAAAGGGGTGAAACATATCTCTGTTATACTTTCGGTCCAAATATACACCTGTCGATAGGAGTGTTCATGGTTTGGTTAAAAACCGATTCAAACTGAAATCCGAACCAAACCGATTAAATAAACTGACATTTTTTTGGATTTGATTTTAAATTTTTAAAAACCGATAATATTTGGTTTGATTTTGATTTTATTAAAATAAAATCGAAGAAAAAATCCAATCGAATCGACCAATTATATACATAACTTTTATAATTATATATCTAAATAATATATTAAAAATCGAAATTAACATGAAATTCACAAAGTTTAATCACATTTTTTCCTTTCATTAGGATTTACCAATCTTTCTTGTGCCTAGGGCTGTTCACGGTTTTGGTTAAAACCAAAACTAAATCGAAAATTTAACCAAACTGAATAAAAAAAATCGACATTTGGTTTGATTTGGTTTTAAATTTTAAAAACGGATAATATTTGGTTTGGTTATGGTTCTATTAAAAAATAATCGAATAAATAACCAAACCAAACCGATAAATTACATACATAAATTTTATAATTATTTATATGTATAATATTAGTTTTTCATAAATAATTATAAATATTTATACCTTTTAATCACTAATTTGATTTTTGGTCTACTTATTTCACATGATTGTTTAAGGCCCATGTTTTTAAGCATATGTCCAAGCCCATGTGTTTAAGTCTTTTAAGTCTTTTAAGTGTTAAGTGTAAACCTACTAACAGAAGTTCACGTTAGAGTCTAATGTCTTTAACTTAAATTTTTAACCTTTCTTTGTCAGCCATTTGATTTTAGGTTGTTTTTTTTTTTTTTCGAATTTATACCTTTCTTTTTTCTTGTCTGAATGGGTCCTAAACTCCTAATATTTTTCATATGAAAAGGACAGAGGTTGTAGATTGGGAGGTTCCTATAGAAGATACTTTAGTAACATCAACATTTACTGCAACTCAAGCACATGGTAATGCCCTAATACTTCTTCCGTGGGTATCCTCCTAAAAAGCAGAAAAGAACAACTCCTTGTAGTCGAGATCCTAGCCTTGAGGATAATGATAGAAAAACATCTGAAGTTTGGGATCATTACACAAAGTTTTTTTAATAAAATGGGAGAAGTGAGGGCAAAATGCAAGTACTGACCCAAAGTTTGGGATCATTACACAAAGTTTTTTTATTTCATATATTTTCATTTTAATTTTAGGTAGTCTTTGTGTTTAATTAATATGTAAGTTTGTAACAACAACTAAAAGCTCCTATCCTCTACTTTATTTCCAGGTATGTGTATTAAGATGACAAAAATGGTGCAGCTACTACTGAGTTAGTTTTTAACTCTATATGTAATAATTTAGCAACTTTGGATAACTTGAGTACTACACTATCACTAATAGTGAAAATGTTTCTATGATGTATGTTCCGCCTTAAACTATAAATGAAAGTTATCGTTTGAACAAAAAAAAAAGACATGGCTTTTTCAACTTTTTAATGTTTTACTGATAAGTCTCATGGCTGCTAGTCATAAACCGAAAAGTTGAACCAAACCGACAATAACCAAACTGGTGGTTATTATATTATTTGGTTTGGTTATGGTTTTAGACATTTAAAACCGACTAAATTGGTTTGGTTATGGTTTTAATCAATAACCGACCCAAACCGAACCATGAACACCCCTACTTGTGCCATAGGAAAATAAAGTTTCAATAATCTTTAGTTTTTGAGTATTCTAACTTACATATAATATATCATAAGACACTATATAGTTAAATATCTTTGACTTGTTCAGAGTATATTTTAACAAAACGATGTTACATTTACCAAATAAATATTTTATCTCTTTATTTTTTTTTTAATGTGAAGAAATAAAAGTAGAAAAAAGAAGGAAAACATATATTTATGTATTGTTAAAAATCAAATAGCCGAACAAAAACAGAACAACCAAACCAATAAGTGTATATATTTGGTTTGGTTTGGTTTGGTTTTGGTTTTGACCAGAAACCGATCCAAACCGACTTATGAACACCCCTACTTGCTGTTATACTTGTGGTCCAAATATACCCTTCCGTTATACTTTGGCACAAATTTGTCCTTAATTCTAATGGAGAGACACATGTCAAGCTCAGAATCAAATGATTCACCCCTAATTTTAAATACCCGATTTCTTTAAAAAAATCACTCGTTTAATCCGACCTGATATATTTTCTTTTCATTTTCTTCTTCTATTAAGACCCAAATATGAGTTTTTTTGTAAACTTGTAAACAGTAATTACTACCTCATCAATTTCTCAATCTTAGTTCATCACTTCATGTCAGCTAGAATCTAAAAGTGAGATTTCAGCCTACAAATTAACCTTTCATCAATGTTGGAAATATTAACAATATTAATCAGTAGAATGAATAAAAGGATAGAATCAATTTATTGAATTATTGGTGCGTCGTGGCAAGCCACTACTTTGAAAGCGATTTCAGCCCCACTTCAGTGCAAATCGTTAAAGGCCGGTTACTCCCCAAGGTTCCACAACACTCCCAAACATTACTGATTGGAAGTTTAGAGTTGCACAAATACAATTGCCCAGAAACTCATGAAAAACTAATATTTGAGAGAAAGGAAATTATAGTATCTGATATCTCTCCATCAAAAGAAAGGATGTATGCTTATATAGGTGAAGGAAATCAAGAGTTACAATGGTGGTCAAAGAGGACTTAAAGAGCCATTAACTTGGCCACTAAACAGAATTCATATCAGCAAATTCACTCAACAATTAAAGGAAAATTGAAGAGTCGGTTACAACTTACAAATATGAAATAATGACTCATTATATAAAATAAAGCCATACTTAATGTCAAGAGAATGAATCAAGACATTTTTTATAGTAACCATTGCATTAACAATGTAGGCATTCTACAATGCATATAAATAATTCCAACAATTCCCCATCAATGCAATAGTAAAAAATAAGTAGGCGTTTGGACATGCGATTTCATCTTTGGTTTCATCTCATGAAATCCCAAATTATCCAAAAAGGCATGATTTGGGATTTGAAATTATGATTTCAAAAAGTATAAATGTAAAATTTGACCCATACATTTATATTTTGTAAAAAAGACCCATAAGTTGGTAGATATATTTAACAATCATGTTTACCAATAATAAGTTGGTAGATATATTGTTCGTACCATGTGGGAGGATTATATTAAAGAGTAATTACATTATTATTCATATTAAATTTTCCTTTTTATTGAACTAAAGCTTGATCAATTGATGTTGTATTTTTTAGAAAAGCCTTTTAGTAGCGTATTAATTTTATTATGAACTATGATTTACTCATTTGGTAAGATTGTATAAGAATTGGAAAAAATTTGACCGGTTTTCACAACTTGTGGGGTTTTTATGTTTATAAAAAAAAACTGCAACTTAAGAAATCCAAATTGCATGTCCAAACATGATTTCATCTCATGAGATGAAATCATGTCCAAACGGCTCCTAAGAATAATTTCTGGGCATAAGGAAGGAACATGTGCTTAAGTGTTAATATCTTTCGATTTGAATTAACACGTAGTGAAATGAGACTAATATCCACAAAATGAAGTACTCTTGAACTGAATGGATATAAGTTGAGACCCCCACAACACATATTATATCCTTAATTTTATGAAAACTCCGCGATACTAACACAATGCTTTTGTGGCCATGCACTAGACCTCGAGTCTCATGAACAACCCAAGTTTTTCATAAAGGGCGGCAAACATTTACAGTTACGTAGGTGATTCCATCAAGTCAATCTTCAACATAGACTACCATAAGGCTATGGAATCATTAAGAGAAAAAATAAGCTCAACCTTTCTCATATCAAGCAGTGAATCTATTCATACTTCTCAATAGCATTACCACAAAGGGTTATGGGAACATTAAGAGTAAAACTCAAGTAAATCCATCAAGTGCCTCTCAAAAGCACCAATCCATCAAGTCCGTCTCAAAAGCACCACCATAACGGGCTATGGATTTAGAGTAAAACTCAACCTTACAAAACACTACAACACTCCATAGGGATAGGAAATTTAGTGTATATTGACAGCCTATCTGAATTTGTTTGATCACAAACAGGTATCCATCATATTACCTCAATCCATGGGCTTTAACCTACCCCTCTCGACGTTTCAAGGATTATTATTTTTGCCAAATTTTTGGTTAAAAGATCCGTCAAATTTCTCTCAAACCTTACAAATTCCAAGCTTCAACAGTTGCTTGACAACATCATGTCTAACGCAAATGTGTCCCTTTTTCCATTTTACGCACTACTCTTGGCAGTTTTATGTCACGATCCAAATCGGAGGGCCATGACGGGCACCTGCGCCCTACTTGCCGAGCACTGCTAATCGTGCTCTCATATCATAATCATAAACAAGGATGGACCACTAGGGTCGTCTGATGGAAACCTGCTAGATCATAAGAGAAAGATACTGAAAGGGAGCGAGCCCAAAAGACATACATATATAATCATACTGAGCAAGACTGTACTAGTCGACAAGGCTATTTTAGATCCTTATACGACAAAGGATAGGCCGACAGGGCCATACGACATCTATTTATACCATGACTGTGTAACGACCCTTCCAGTCATTATGGGAAATGTAGGATCACCCCACCAAATATAACCTTTCCAAGGGAAGAAAAAACCAGTAGAAACTCAATTGTGTGAGCTTATGAGCTGAAACTTGACTTGTTTGTGGTTGTTACTTGATTTCCTTGAGTCCGTCGGGGGTGACGTAGAAAATTAGAACTCTGTTGGGAACTCTGAGGCCACGGGTGGATTCTTAGGGAGACTTTATGTTTATGTACATGTTTGTTTTGTGTTTTTGAGGCCTCGGATGAAATGTTAGATGATAAGAGAAAAAAGTCGAGCTCACTGCCCAAAATGAACCGCTGCGGCGGCTTGACCGCTGCCAGCGGCAATCCATGTCCTGGGTGGCCGCTATGGTGGGTTGTGGACATCTATGGCGGCACCGCTATAGCGGTCAAATGGGACCACTGCAGCGGCGTAGTGATCGCTGTAGCGGTCAATGGAAACAGTAGCCCGATTTTAATATACTTAGTCTCATATTCTCTATTCACAAAACACCAACACACTTCCCAAAAAGCACCTAGGGTGAAATTCCAAGCTAGGTCAAGAAACACTTGAGAGGTAAGTTCCATCTATTCCATTCTATCATTCATTTCTCCCTCAAGATTTTTATCCCCTTAGTGGGTCTTTAATGGTAAAATTGAAATAGGAACCCTAGAATATTAATAAACCTTCTAAACTTGATGGGTTATGGTTATTATCACTTAGTTGTCATCTAAATGCTTGGGTTAGTTCTCCTAATCATGAATTGAATACTTAGAGACATAGACTAAGTGAATTGAGATGTAGGGTTCTATAAAAATGGTGTCTTGACCACATAAACTGCTTGTAGTGGAAATGTTGATAGGATATGATTATGAATTGATGATTAATGATTGCTAGGACCCTTGATAGGTTTCTTAACACCTAGTAAATCATCCACTCCTTGGAGTGGGGTAAAGGGAAGGGTGTTCTTGCATGGGTACTTGTGATTTGAGTAATTGTGATTCATTGAGCCTTCTATTTCTAGACTTTGAGCGTTCTGAGGCTTTAAGGAAAGGAAAGGCTGTAGCGGAGTGACTTGCATTGTCCCAGCTCTACATTGAGGTAGGTTACGGTCTACTTGAGTTAGACTTTTGTTAGTTGATTGTATGTTTGTGAATTCTTTAGGAGAAAGCATGTCTAGTTTTCATGCATGATATTGTGTGGCTAAACTCCTTTGTGATTATGATTGAGTGATTGTGTAGGCTTCGTGCCACTATTCCTGTGTGTTGATTCTGCAGTGGATGTATTGTGACGAGAAGCTAATATGATCTTCTTGACGGTAATGTGACATGGAATGATGATTTGAGTATTGATATTGAGAAGGTAAGAAACACTGTTCTGTAAAGAGGTATGGAAAGGAACATATGTGACCTAGATTATGGGCTCATGGTTCGAGGTTAGTTCCAGAAACGAGAGGTACGTTGATATGTCCAGCATTCGAGGTTCGTTCCGGAGCAGAGGTTTGTGCTCGGGTCCAAGGAGTATTCCGGAAAAGTGGTACATGGACAACATGGGTCCTCTGCAGGTCATGACTACTGAGCAATGACATCAGTTAGCATATGTGTACAGTAAGTGTGGTCATTTTGGTAAACTTATTTCCGTTGTGGCTTACGTGATTGTGATTCTTGACATTCTTAGTGATTTGATTGTGATTATACTTGGTTGACTTGCTGTGGTTTATTAATATTCATGTCAGTTGACTGGCTTGTTTATTCTATTAATTTTATGAAATATGCATGATGCTAATCTTAGTCGGCCTATGATATCTACCGGTATATAGTGTTTGTACTGATACTACCTTGTTGCATTCTTTTGAGTGCAGATTATGATACAAAGACAGCTCCATTTGCACCAACCGAGGTGGTCGTCAGGCAGGTAGAGGCGGACAGCAGCCCGGCAGGGGCGGGGCTCAGACTTGTAATAGTAATCTCGGTGGTTCACAGGTGACGGGAGGGCGCAATCATTTATATGCTTTTCCAGGTAGACCCGAGGCTGAGGCCCCCGATGCAGTTATCACAGGAACTATCTCAATTTAGGACCGGATGGCTTTTGTTTTGTTTGATCCGGGCTCTACTTTTTCTTATGTATCTACCTATTTTGCTGTGGGTCTGGATATGATGTGTGATACCCTGGATGCCCCTATTTATGTATCTACTCCTGTTGGGGACTCTGTGGTAGTGGATAGCGTCTACCCTTCGGGTGCGATTACTTTCATGGGGTATAGTACTTGGGCGGATTTGATGATCTTAGACATGGTAGATTTCAATGTTATATTGGGTATGAGTTGGTTGTTCCCGCATTATGCTATACTAGATTTCCATTCTAAGACTGTTACACTAGCCATGCCCGGGGCACCTAGACTCGAGTAGAAGGGTAACATTAGTTGATAGCATCCATGGTAGCTCAGAATTATTGAAGGACGTGGATGAAGATTTGGAAGTTCCAAGAAGACCCATGACAAGATCTCAAACGAGGAAATTGCAAGACAAGCTTAATGGGTTGCAATTAACAATTCAAAAATGTCTTGTGATGGAAGAAGAGCTCCAGCCCAATTCAGATTTTTTCCTCAAGTCTTACACTTATTTGGAGGCCCAAATTAAAGTCCAAAGTGAGATGGAATGAGGCCCAAATCAGCCCCAAAAGAAGAAGTTTCCAGCAGCCCAAAATTAGCCCAAATATTATTTTCTAGAATAAATATTTAATTGTTGTTTTAATCTATGTTGACTTGCATTGGTCCAAGTGTGGGTAGTCTTCTAGGTTGTTTTAATCTATGTTGACTGCCTTGGTCCAAGTGTGGAAGTCTTCTATGCTTCTAGGGAAGATAATTCTCATTTATTTCTATTTTGACTAGCTCCTTCTTTACAACTATATAAAGGGGTGATTGTCATTCATTGTAGATCAGATTTTGAAGAATATATTATATTGAGAGTTCTTTTGAACCTTTGTGGCATTACTTTAGGATTTATCTTTCAACCTAACTAGTTCCTAGTTCAAGGTAGTAAGATAATTTCTTCCTTCATATCTTTGATTTCTTTTTGGTATTCTTTCGAAGGCGGTTAGTTCTAAATACTAATTGTTGTCTTAAGTTACTCACAAAGCGGTCAGGATCCTAATCTACTGTTTTTGATTTGTTATCTCAAGTAAAGACGTTAGATTTCTTCCTATAAATCTATACGTTGTTACTTGGATCTTGTCAAGACTTTAGAACTAACGTTCTTGGAAATTCGTGGATTGTTCCTTCGAATTTCCCATATCTTTTATTTTCTAGTTTTTAGACTCTTTTCTATATTTGCTTCCGCACTTCTTATATTTTAATTATAAATTTGGGATCTCCCTAACCTCGTTGTTATCAAGTGGTATCAGAGCGGTTCTATCAAGATTCCGTTCTTGATAATCTTGGGAATTTCTTGGAAAAAAAAAAGGGCAACAGTGGACGTGAATTTATCCACTCCTTATGGAATTTTGATTGCAACAGTGGACATGAATTTATCTTCTCAACCAAGGGCTGTGAGCGTAATTCTTTCAAACCCAGCTATTTACATATTCTTAAGATTGTGAGCGGTTCCAGAATTAGGCTGTGAGTGTAATTCTTTCAAACCCAGCTATTTACATATTCTTACTACTAACAGTTGTTTTAGTTCGTGGCATTTTCTCGAGGGACCAAGGGCACGTGATCGTGGAGTTAACCTTTTTCAAAGTGGATACGGACATTGTCACCCGTTATCGATTTAAATTCCTCGACTTTATCATCATTTCATACATATTTATTTATTTCAAGTCGCTAACAAGTTCTTTTTAGAATGTGGTATTTAATGAGATGACGGGATCGAAATCTTGCATCATATGTTAAATCGTGGGGACAATTGTAGATTTAACTTCCGTCACAACGGGACATGGATGTGGAATTATATCTCTCCACGAATGGTTTTGTGGACGTGGGTATAAACGTGGATATACATTTCTACATTACAAATCATATATCTTTCTGCATTATGAGATTGTGGACGTGACATGGATTTATCTTTCTCGCATTATACAATTTGTGAAAGTGGACGTGGATTTAAATTTCTATGCTATGAATCTTGTGGACATGGACATGAAATTCTACATTATAAAATTTGTAGAAGTGGATGTGGATTTATATTTTTACCGTGGATGTGGACGTGGCAGTGGATTTATATTTCTTACATTATAAAATTTTGTGGAAATGGACGTGGATTTATTTTCTGCATTGTGGATATTGTGGACGTGGAAGTGGATTTATGTTTTTACATTATAAACATCGTGGACTTGGATTTATCTTTCTTGCATTATAAATTTTGTGAAAGTAGACGTGGATTTATCATTTTTCGCACGAATGACTTCGTGGATGTGGACGTGGAAGTGGATTTATATTTTGACATTATAAAATTTGTGGAAGTGGAAGTGGATTTATTTTCTGCATTATGGATATTGTGGACGTGGACGTGAATTTATCTTTTTGCATTATGAACATTGGGACGTGGACGTGGATTTATCTTTCTTGCATTACAAATTTTGTGGAAGTGGATGTGGATTTTTATTTTTGCACCGTGGAAGTGGATGTGGATTTATATTTTTGCACCGTGGAAGTGGATGTGGATTTATATTTTGTACCGTTGAAGTGGATGTGGATTTATATTTTGTACCGTGGAAGTGGATGAGGATTTATATTTTTGTACCGTGGAAGTGGATGTGGATTTATATTTTGTACCGTGGAAGTGGATGTGGATTTATATTTTTGTACCGTGGAAGTGGGTGTGGATTTATATTTTTGTACCGTGGAATGCGGACGTGGAAGTGAATTTTTTTTTCGCCCTTAAAGTCTGTGGAAGTGGATGTGGATTTATATTTTTGTACCGTGGAATGCGGATGTGGACATAGATTTATATTTCTACATTATAAAGTTCGTGGAAGTGGACGTGGATTTATGTTTTGCATTGTTGATTTTGGGCATAAACATGGATTTAAATTCCAGCACAGTGAATTCCGTGGACGTGGATTTATTTTTTCATTATAGATCTCGTGGATGTGGATGTGGAAGTAGAATTATCTTTTTGCACTTAAAGTTTGTGGAAGTGGATGTGGATTTATATTTTTGTACCGTGGAATATGGACGGGGATGTGGATTTATATTGGGCATAGTGGATCTTTGGACGTGGACATGAATTCATTTTTTCTACATCATGAGTTTTATGATGTGGGCATGGATTCCGTGAATGAGGACGTGGATTAATATTTACGCACAGTGAATTTTGTACATATGGGCTTGAATATGGTCATAAATTAGACTTCCTCATAAGTGGGCGTCATCATGCTTTTAGCTTTCCTTGAAAATAAACGTGGATGTGGATTTAGCTTTCGTTAAAGTGGATATCAATGTCGACTTAATTCTTCTTCAAGTGGAAGCCATAAATTTAATTCCTCTCCAAAGTATGTTGTGGATTCAACTTTCGAAACAGGGGTTACAAGTGTAAACTTCTCCAACCCTATCTTATTTACACATATATTTCTTTATTGCTAACAATTTTTTTTAGCTTGTGGCTTTTGACAATATTAAAGTTGGCATCACACATCAACTCGTGGAACTATTTCTTCGGCAGCGAACTGGGGAAATTTGGTTGGGAAGGATAATCAGACTTCCCGACAAGGGTCAAGGATCTACCTCGAACACTTGTCTCCAACCCCAAATATTCCGCTTGCATTCCAGCACACTCAATTTTTCAGAATTCTCGAGTTCTATCATAATACCCAGTGTCATCATAATTCGACACTGGGACAATTTTTGCAAAGATTCGCGCCAATCGGAATTCGTTAGTCATAAGGTGTCGTAGTTATCCCAGAACTACACACGGCCTGATTCTCATGCAGCTCGAGATATGTAGGCAACTCGGAGACCGGAGTTCGATCATAATCCTCTCAAATTTCCTTTAGCCGGGACAAAATAGGCTACTGAGTCAACGTCTTTGCCCGAAAATTGTTTTCATCATTACCGGGCAAAGAGGGACAAGTTGTTGACACCCAATTTTGTCCCGCCTCTCCTCCGAAATACCTATTTACGCTTCTAATATTTTTGGAAAATTAAAAAAAATATATTTATATTTTTTTCTATAATTATTGGCCTCTTATCAATATCGGTGTTTCATTATTCTATTACAGTTATTAGTTCAAATACGAGCCCAATTCACCCACAATATTTTCGGATTAATCCAAAACAATTTTCATAGGCCACTACCCATTTTAATTCACTCCAACCCAATTTTCAGACCAGTCCACATTTTATTCCCAGCCCACGTCTTCAAACCACCAGCCCATTATTTTAAACCAATACCCAGCCCCTTCGTTTTTCCTCAGCCACGCCGCCTCCCCCCCCCCCCCCCCCCCCCTTTCTCTTTCTTCACCGCTCATTTCTCTCTCTTCTCTCCACCACGCCGCTCCCCCCACTTCCGTTTGTCCCCCACGCCTGTCTCTCTCACGCCTCTGTCCCCCACTTTCCCTCTGTCCCCCACGCTCCTCTCTCTCTTCTTCACAAGCAAACCCTAAAAATCCCCTATAAATAATCCTGTCTTGAAGTCGTTTAGGGGGTGGGAATTCGGAGAAATTGCAGAAATTCCCCCATAGACAATATTAGTTCCTTTAGCAGTATTGTTTGATATCGAGTCGAAATCCACACCATTTTTGTTCTGTTTTGCCCTTGGCATCCGTTTGGATTCAATCAAGGGTATACAAATTCGGGATTCGCAGTGTTCGAGGTTATATCGAAACCTTCGCCTCACTTCGCTGCACCCGAAGAAGGTAAACTCCTTCCCTTAGCTGTTTCTGTCTGTTTAAATTATTGTTCATACCGTTCATGCTATGAGTTAGTCCTGTGTTAGTAATAAGCTTGATTAGGATAATTATGTTGTTTGTTAGTTTAAACCAGGATTGTATACGTTAAAAATCAGTCGGGTTTTAGTGGTATCTTTATCATTTGTAAAGTTTAATCATGTTTAAGAATATTTAATTCCTGCTTATTTGTTAGCTGGGGTCCTGTTTAGCCGCGATTAAGTATGTTGAGTAATCCGTTCGACCGATGTTATGCCTACTTCAGCTTCTGTTTAGCATGTTCTTAGTTTAAATCATGTTTAGCTATGCCTCTCTATTAGGTGCTTAATGATTCAATCCCTATTATGTTGAGAACGTGGTGTGAGTAGTAATACATCCCCTATTAGACTCCATGTATATTTTAATCCATTAGTAATGACTATTGCTGTAGGTTCGAGGTTTAATACTAAGTATGCACATAATTGATAACTCATATAGGTTGGATTTTATGTTGCTAAAGAAAATGGAGACAGCTCCATGATAGTTCAAGTAAAAAGGGAATAGGCTATTATTGTTGTAGCCTTGTGTTTGCATACAACTGTATGTTGTCCAGAATCACTTTGTTAGCCTGAATTAGAATCTGACTAAGTTGGGTCAAGGTGATTATGTGTTGTCTTAGGCTTCAATAATTCTTAAACATCCTGGAAGCTGGATAATATGTAGCTATAACTATATAAATTGGTGAAACAGAATCCTTTTGTTTAAATTTGGTGCACTGCTTAAGGAAGATGATTGTCCAAGTTAGTTCCTTTATTGTTTTCTTTCCCAAATAATAAGTCTTTTCTCAAACATGAAGCAGTTCAGTTTTCTGTCTAAGTTTGAATTTGGATAAATTGGTTTTCTTTTATTCTCTCAAGACTTTTCTAGTTGAAATCTGAGTTCTCCATTGAAATTCCCAAATGGTTTTGACATGTGCACGGCTTAAGATTACTGAAATGAGAAAATGTGGAAAGTATTCTAATTGGTAATCCCACTCCCAAATCCCATAAAATTTCTAAAAGCATATTTCTAGTTCAGTCCTCTTTAAGTGACTGTCGATCTTGATTTGTATGAAAGGTCCATTCATCTTTTAAAAAATGTAATTTCAAATGGTCTGATTTCATAACTTATTTAAGGGCATCATATCAGTCTGTTTAATTTATTAAGGGTTAGCAATTGTCAAGTTTAATTGCTGATTACATTTGTGTGTGAAAAGTTTATCGAATGATTGGTAAGGAAGAGATCATTAGTTCACCAGTTCAGCTATGTTCCTCCCTCTGTTTGGAATCCTTGGATTATACATGAAGTTTTATGTTCGTGTAGCATGTTGCACCAATGCTAGTCTGATTTGTTCTGGATTTCCGAAGTCCATAACCTTTGTTAAGTGTTGAATTTGTCTCACTAATATGAAAAATTGAAAATCTATCAAATTGAAGTAATTGTAAATAGTATTTGAAGATCTCTGATTCGTGAAATTTGTTCTCCATGGATTTGAGATTAATATACTTTGAATGTCAAGTTTCTTCTGTCTGTGGTATAAATAATGTATGACATTGTTCATTCGTGTTCTGAGATTATTAAGTTGTTACAAAGTGAAGATGTAACTTGGTGCTAAGTTGTTACAAAATGAAGATGTAACTTGGTGCTGAACTCTGGAAATAGCCCAACTATTGAGGATAGATTGGTTTTCAGTATTCAAAGTCAATAGCTGCTATTATGGTTGTGGGAATTGTTAGGTGTTTTAAATTTCTTGTATATTTGAACCTGTACCAATAGATTGTGATGTAAAGTAGATGACCTTTATTCCCCATAAAAGACCATTTCTGTGGTTGTACATTATTTGTCGCCACAATATTACTTGCTGAATCTGTTGCATATTTATTGAAGACCAGAAAGAATATCTTGGATTTGCAAATATATCAAACAAAGGATTTCTCTGTCCTTGTAATGCGTTAATATGAATGAAGGAAGTATATATTCTATTATCCTGCAAATTACAGTAATCAGCAGGGCCTAAGTTTATTCAATGAGATGAAATAGATCGCATGGGCTGCAGTTGTTTCTTTATTGTTATCTTATTTGGGCTTGAACATTTTCTCTAAGTGTCCTTTTATTGTGTTATGTGTTAATTCAAGTTGTATACTTAGTTTCTTTATTTGAGCCTTAGTCTTTTATTATATACTAATCATTTTCTTTCGCTTTATGCATGACCACCGCATACGAGACTCGTTCTTCTTTCGCATTCGATGTTGGGCCAAGGCCCAACGAAACATGACTCCTCTCGTGTCCCACCCCTGTCCGCAGCCAAAATAAGAAGCACAAACGTTCTGGGCCAAATCCCAATAGCCAAGCACAGCCGCAGCAGTCTAAAAAATGACCCGGCCGAAGCCCAATAACGGGCAGATCCGCAGCAGTGCCCTAAAAAAAAAGATGGGCTGAGCCCATTCGATTTTATTTATGCCTCTATTTTATTTTTTGTGCAGTTAATTTGTATTATATGACTAACCCTTTATTTTATTTTGTTTTCTTAAATTAGACGAACCTTAGTGAATTTAGTGGGTTAGTTCTAGTATTAAGGGTAGTTAATCCAAAGGAAACTAACAGTTTATTCCCTGGACTTCCCTTTTTTTCTATAATATTTATCCTAAAATTATTTACATTATCTATAATATTTATCTTAAAATTATTCATAATATTTACCTTTGCTAGAATCATTGATTTTCAATAGTAAGAACACGTGTGTTGAGCTAGAGAATTACTCTTTGTTCATTTATTACCTTAGAGATTTGATATACCGTGGATATGAAAAATATATATATAAATTTAAGTATTGCAAGTTTGATTTAGTTGCGCATTGTTTTAACTAAGCATAGTTAATAAAAGATAATAAAAGGGATAAAGGGAACTCACATTAGTTATCCCTAATTGATTAACCTAAGTTTGGCCGGATAACCGTAGTTAACGGATTCTAAAGGATGCCTAACCCCTTCCCTTTAGGATAATATAGAACCCTTACCTAGAATCACACTGATTAAGCAGACTATTAACGAGGTTTAGCTAGCTTTACCTTAGTTAATAAATTAGGTGTCCTAATTCACCGTTAAATTAATTAGGTGGCGACTCCTTAAAAATAAGCAAAAAGTAGGAATCTCCAATATGTTGTACTCTAAATTTAACCCGTTTAAAATGGGGTAAGACATGTGGAAGATGATAACATTAATAGCATAAAGATGAAGATGCCAACTTTCAAGGGGACAAGAGATCCAGACTTGTACCTTGATTGGGAGCGGAAAGTTGAAGCCATTTTTTATTGTCACAACTATTCTGAAGCTAAGAAGGTAAAGCTTGCCGTTGTTGAATTTTCTGACTATGCTTCTATTTGGTGGAAAAAGCTTACAAGGGATAGACAACAAGATTGAGAACCACCCATTGCTACTTGGGCTGAGATGAAGAGAGTCATGAAGAAGAGGTTTGTGCCTTCCCACTTTCAAAGAGACCTACAAATGCGTCTTCGAAGATTGGAGCAGGGAACCATGACTGTTGATGAATACTTCAAAGCTATGGATATGGCTATGATCCAAGCTAATTGTATGGAAGATGAAGAGGCCACTATGGATAGATTTCTTAATGGTTTAAATAAAGAAATAGCTGATGTAGTAGAGATACAACAATATTTAACTTTAGATGAGTTAGTGGATATGGCTGTAAAACTAGAAAAGCAAATTAAAAGAAAGCAGCAAGCTAGCTCGTGGAGGAGTCGGCCAAACACCAATTCAAAGAAGCCATGGCCGAAACAAGATGTGACTTCTAGGCCTCAAGAAGGCAAAGGGAAGGCCAAAGTAGATGACAAAGAGGGAGGTAAACCTTTTATCCCTAAATCACCAAAACCTTCTAGTTCTATTCAATGTTACAAATGTCATGGAAGAGGGCATATGATGCATGAATGTCCAAATAGAAGAAATATTCTCATGAAAGAAGATGGAGAGTATGAGAGTGAAAAAAGTGAGGTAGAGGAAGAAGAGGGAGGTGCGAGTGAAGATGACGTAGAGTTGCCTAATAGTGGTTTTGTTGGGGGTAGCTAGGAAGATTCTTGATGGAGAAAATGAGAGTAAAAAAAGTGAGAATGAGGAAGAAGAGGGAGGTGTGAGTGAAGATGATGTACAACTTCCTTTTAATGATAGTTTGGTTGCAGTAGTTAGGAGGATTATGGCTATCAATTTGGGAGTCAATAGTGAAGAACAAAGGGAAAATATATTCCATACTAGGTGTGGGATAAGGGGGAGAACTTGTTCTATGATTATTGACAGTGGTAGTTGTGCTAATGTAGTGAGTTCACACTTGGTAGATACATCAGGGCTTGCATGCATGAAACACCCTAAGCCCTATAGACTCCAATGGTTGAATGATAGTGGTGAACTGAAAGTCAACAAACAATGCATGATTTCATTCAATGTTAGCAGGTATGAGGATGATACTCTTTGTGATGTCATTCCTATGCAAGCTTGTCATATCTTGCTTGGTCGTCCATGGCAGTTCGATAGGAATACTTTTCATGATGGAAGGAAGAACAGATATTCACTTGAGCTTAATGGCAAGAAGTATACTCTTGCACCTTTAACACCTTCTCAGGTGTTTGAAGATCAAAAGAGATTGAGGGAATCAATGGGAAAACAAAGGGGACAGAAAAAAGGTGAGCTTGAGGGAAAAGAAATGAAAGATGGCCAAGAGAGAGAGAGAGAAAGAGGGCAGCAACTTAAGCAAAGAGGTAAAAGAGGGTTTGAATAGAAAAAAAGAAAGTTTTGGTGAGAGGAAAGAGGCTAAGGGAAAGAAAAAAAAGAGTCTCTATATAAAAGCCAAAGAGTGTTTGAATGCAAGAAAAGAGGGACTGCCCATAATACTACTTACTTACAAAGAAGTCTTGATTAATTCTGAGCTACTAACTTTTTCTTTGCCAAGTAGTGTTTTTTCTCTTTTGCAGGACTTTGATGATATCTTTCCTGAAGATATTCCTAAAGGTCTTCCACCTTTGCGTGGAATTGAACACCAAATTGACTTTGTGCCTGGTGCACAGATTCCAAATAGGCCTTCTTATAGGAGTAATCCTGAAGAGACAAAGGAGTTGCAAAGGCAGGTTGAAGAGTTGCTTAAAAAGGGGTTTGTGCGAGAGAGCCTGAGTCCTTGCTCAGTTCCTGTTCTATTGGTGCCCAAAAAAGATGGATCTTGGAGGATGTGCGTGGATTGTCGAGCTATCAACAAGATTACGGTAAAGTATCGTCATCATATTCCTCGTCTTGATGACATGTTGGATCAATTGCATGGGTCCAAAATCTTTTCTAAAATTGATCTAAAAAGTGGTTACCATCAGATTCGAATGAATCCTGGCGATGAATGGAAAACTGCTTTTAAGACCAAATATGGGCTTTATGAGTGGTTAGTTATGCCTTTTGGCTTGACTAATGCACCCAGCACGTTCATGAGATTGATGAATCATGTTTTTAAGGATTTTCATGGAAAGTTTGTGGTGGTTTATTTTGATGATATCTTGATCTTTTCTAAAACTCTAGATGAGCATGTAGAACACCTAAAACAAGTTTTTGAAGTTCTTAGAAAACAACAATTGTTTGCTAATCTCAAAAAGTGTTCCTTTTGTGTGGATCATGTGGTATTCTTGGGTTTTGTGGTCAGTTCTAAGGGAGTTGAGGTTGATGAAGAGAAAATCAATGCAATCAGAGAGTGGCCTAAACGTAAGAGTGTAACTGAGGTTAGAAGTTTTCATGGGCTTGCTAGTTTTTATAGGAGATTTGTTAGAGATTTTAGCACCATTGCTGCTCCTCTAACTGAAGTTATCAAGAAAGATAAGGGTTTTACATGGGGGAAAGACCAAGATGATGCTTTTAACTTGTTGAAAGAAAAATTATGTTCTGCTCCTCTTTTGCAATTACCTAATTTTTCTAAGTCTTTTGAGGTTGAATGTGATGCTTCTGGAAAAGGAATTGGTGCTGTTTTAATGCAGGAGTCCAAGCCTATTGCATACTTTAGTGAAAAGTTGAATGGAGCTACATTGAACTACTCAACTTATGACAAAGAGCTCTATGCTTTGGTAAAGGCTTTAGCTACTTGGCAGCATTATTTGTGGCCTAGAGAGTTTGTGGTTAAGACTGATCATGAATCCTTGAGATATTTGAAGAGCCAAGGTAAGCTTAATCGTAGGCATGCAAAATGGGTTGAATTTGTTGAAACTTTTCCATATGTGATTGCTTACAAGCAAGGAAAGGAGAATGTGGTTGCTGATGCACTGTCAAGAAGGTATGTCTTAGTCTCTACTCTTACTTCTAAGCTGATGGGTTTTGATCAAATCAAGGGCCTTTATGCTAATGATTCTGATTTTGGCAAGGTTTTTGCAGAATGTAAGTTGGGTCCTTATGACCGGTTTAATCTTCAAGATGGATTTCTTTTTAAGGAAAATAAATTGTGTATCCCTAATTTCTCTTTGCGTGAATTGTTTGTTAGGGAAGCACATTGTGGTGGACTCATGGGACACTTAGGAGTGCCCAAAACTTTGGATATACTTGTTGAACATTTCTTTTGGCCAGGCATGCGAAAGGATGTTGAGAAAGTGTGCTCTTAATGTCTTGAATGTAAACAAGCCAAATCGAAAGTGTTACCACATGGTCTTTATACTCCTTTACCTGTTCCCACTTCTCCTTGGCTTGATATTTCCATGGATTTTGTGTTAGGTTTGCCTAGAACTAAGCATGGTAAGGACAGTATATTTGTAGTGGTAGATAGATTTTCAAAAATGGCTCGGTTTATTCCATGTTTGAAGACTAATGATGCATCACATGTGGCTGATTTGTTTGTAAAAGAAGTGGTTAAATTACATGGTATACCTAAAACTATTATTAGTGATAGGGATGCTAAGTTTTTAAGTCACTTTTGGAGGGTTCTTTGGGGAAAGTTGGGAACTAAACTACTATTTTCTACGTCTTATCACCCGCAAACTGACGGGCAAACAGAAGTAGTTAATAGGACTTTAGGGAATATGTTGAGGGCTGTTCTAAAAGGAAAATTGACATTTTGGGAAGAACATTTGGCCATGGTAGAGTTTGCCTATAATAGAACTGTCCATTCTTCTACAGGTAAGTCTCCTTTTGAAGTTGTTTATGGCATTAATCCCCTCACCCCCCCTTGATTTACTGCCTTTGCCTACTGATAATATTGTTAATCTTGATGGTAGGAAGAAGGATGAAATGATGAAGAAGATTCATGAACAAACAAAGCTTGCAATTGAGCGGAAGAATGAGCAGACTACCTTAAGGAGAAATAAGGGGCGAAAACCTGTTATTTTTAAGCCCGGGGATCAAGTATGGGTGCATTTCAGGAAGGAAAGGTTTCCTGCCAAAAGAAGATCCAAACTAGACCCAAGAGGAGATGGTCCATTTGAAGTCCTTGAAAAGATTGGAGACAATGCTTACAAACTTGATCTTCCTAGTGAGTATCAAGTTAGTGCTACTTTCAATGTTTCTGATCTTTCCTTATTTGATGCAGGTTTAAATTCGAGGACGAATTCATCTCAAGAAGAGGGGAATGATAGCATCCATGGTAGCTCAGAATTATTGAAGGACGTGGATGAAGATTTGGAAGTTCCAAGAAGACCCATGACAAGATCTCAAACGAGGAAATTGCAAGACAAGCTTAATGGGTTGCAATCAACAATTCAAAAGTGTCTTGTGATGGAAGAAGAGCTCCAGCCCAATTCAGATTTTTTTCCTCAAGTCTTACACTTATTTGGAGGCCCAAATTAAAGTCCAAAGTGAGATGGAATGAGGCCCAAATCAGCCCCAAAAGAAGAAGTTTCCAGCAGCCCAAAATTAGCCCAAATATTATTTTCTAGAATAAATATTTAATTGTTGTTTTAATCTATGTTGACTTGCATTGGTCCAAGTGTGGGTAGTCTTCTAGGTTGTTTTAATCTATGTTGACTGCCTTGGTCCAAGTGTGGAAGTCTTCTATGCTTCTAGGGAAGATAATTCTCATTTATTTCTATTTTGACTAGCTCCTTCTTTACAACTATATAAAGGGGTGATTGTCATTCATTGTAGATCAGATTTTGAAGAATATATTATATTGAGAGTTCTTTTGAACCTTTGTGGCATTACTTTAGGATTTATCTTTCAACCTAACTAGTTCCTAGTTCAAGGTAGTAAGATAATTTCTTCCTTCATATCTTTGATTTCTTTTTGGTATTCTTTCGAAGGCGGTTAGTTCTAAATACTAATTGTTGTCTTAAGTTACTCACAAAGCGGTCAGGATCCTAATCTACTGTTTTTGATTTGTTATCTCAAGTAAAGGCGTTAGATTTCTTCCTATAAATCTATACGTTGTTACTTGGATCTTGTCAAGACTTTAAAACTAACGTTCTTGGAAATTCGTGGATTGTTCCTTCGAATTTCCCATATCTTTTATTTTCTAGTTTTTAGATTCTTTTCTATATTTGCTTCCGCACTTCTTATATTTTAATTATAAATTTGGGATCTCCCTAACCTCGTTGTTATCATTAGTCCCCTCTCTAAGAAAGTAATATCCTTTGTTCGTGTTAGGAAGCTAGTAGAGAAGGGTTGTCTAGCTTAGCTGGCACATATCCGTGACACCAGTGCAGATATTCCATCCCTTGATTCAGTTCCAGTGGTATACGATTTTGCGGATATGTTCCCCACGGACTTGCCTGGTATGCCACCGGATCGTGACATTGACTTCAGGATTGACTTAGACCCAGGGACTTGTCCTATCTCTATACCACCTTATAGGATGGTGCCAGCAGAACTCAAGGAATTGAAAGAGCAGTTGCAAGATCTTCTGAGTAAGGGGTTTATTCGCCCGAGTGCCTCTCTGTGGGGTGCTCCTGTGTTGTTTGTTAAGAAAAATGATGGGTCCATGTGAATGTGTATTGATTACCGTCAATTGAATAAAGTAACTATCTGAAACAAGTATCCCATTCCCCGTATTGATGACTTGTTTGATCAGTTACAGGGAGCTTCTGTGTTCTCTAAAATTGACTTAAGGTCAGGGTACCATCAGTTGAAGATTCGGGCAGAGGATGTTCCTAAAATCGCTTTTCGGACCAGGTATGAGCACTATGAGTTCTTGGTTATGTCTTTTGGGCTTACAAATGCCCCAACTGCGTTCATGGATTTGATGAATATTATATTTAAACCCTATTTAGACTCATTCGTAATAGTGTTCATTGATGATATCCTGGTGTACTCTAGGAGTAAGGAAGAGCATGAGAAGCATTTGAAAATTGCTCTGGGGTATTGCGAAAGAAGGAGCTGTATGCTAAATTCTCCAAGTGTGAATTCTGGTTGTCTTCTGTATCTTTCTTGGGGCATGTTATTTCGAAAGAGGGTATTATGATGGATCCTCAGAAAATTCAGGCAGTCAGGGAATGGCCTAGGCCCACATCAGTGACCAAGATCCGTAGTTTCGTGGGTTTGGCTAGCTACTATCATCGGTTTGTGAAAGGGTTTGCCTCTATTGCTTCTCATTTGACCCGTTTGACTCAGAAAGAGGTACCATTTTAGTGGTCCGACGAGTGTGAGGAGAGCTTTCAAAAGCTCAAAACATTGTTGACTACTACACCGATTCTAGCATTGCCCGTGGAGGGCAAGGATTTTGTTGTTTATTATGATGCTTCTCGTGCTGGTTTGGGTGCTGTTTTAATGCAGGAAAAGAAGGTGATTGCTTATGCTTCTCGGCAGTTGAAGGTGCATGAGAAGAACTATCCTACTCATGATCTAGAGTTGGCAGCGGTGGTGTTTGCATTGAAAATCTGGAGGCACTACTTGTATGGTGTCCATTGTGAGGTGTACACAGACCATCGCAGTTTGCAGCATGTGTTCACTCAGAGGGATCTGAACTCTAGGCAGTGGATATGGATGGAACTGCTGAAAGGCTATGACATCACCATTTTGTATCATCCTGGTAAGGCAAATGTGGTGGTTGACGCATTGACCATTGAGCAGGAAGTCGGCTAGCACGGGAAGTTTGGGTCGTTTGATTTCTTCGGAGCGTCTGTTAGCTAGAGAGGTTCAGACTCTAGCTAACAGTTTTATGAGGCTAGATATTTCTAACACAGGTGAGGTGTTGGCTTGTGTTAAGGCTCGGTCGTCATTTTTTTAGCAGATTAAGGCTAAGCAGTTTGAGGATGCTAAGTTGTGTAAAATACGTTATAAAGTGTTGCGTAGTAAGGCTAAAGAAGCCGTGATTGATGAGGAGGGATTGTTGTGAATCAAAGGGCGAGTATGTGCCACGTATGGGCGACTTGATCAAGACCATTCTGACAGAGGCTCATAGTTCGAGGTATTCTATCCATCCTGGTGCCACTAAGATGTATCGTGATTTGATGCAACATTACTGGTGGACTGGGATGAAGAGTGATATAGTAGAGTTCATTGCGCAGTGTCTGAATTGCCAACAGTTGAAGTATGAACATCAGAAACCTGGGGGTTACACTGCAGAGGATGCTCATTCCTGAGTGGAAGTGGGAATGGATAGCCATGGATTTCGTGGTGGGTCTTTCGAAGACGCTAGGGAAGTTTGACTCTATGTGGGCTATTGTTGACAGGTTGACTAAGTCTGCCCATTTTATTCAGGTGAAGATAACTTATGAGGCGGAGAAATTGGCTAAAGTCTACATTCGTGAGGTGCTTAGACTTCACGGGGTTCCTATCTCCATCGTGTCCGATAGAGGCACCACGTTCACATCCAGGTTTTGGGAGAGTTTGCATAAGGAGTTGGGTACTGTTATGCCCTATTTTTAACGGATCAAAACTAGTTCATAGCTTATGACTGTGTTTCCTCTAGTTTTTCAAATTTTCAGAGTCGTCACCTAATTTTAGGAAATATTAGGAAACCATTTGTAAATAATGTAAAACTCCACTTTTAGTCTTTGAAACCTATGAGATTCTAGGTAAGAGTTTTATTTACCCCGATGGGAAGGTGTTAAGCATCCCTCAGAACCTATCCAAAGACAGTCTTTAAACTTAGTATATACATTAGAAAGGGACTATTTAATCTATTTCTTATTTTTATCATTACCTATTTTTTAAAGAAACGCGAAATGAGACTTCTTCTTATAGTAAAAAAATAAAAAGATAAAAAAAAAAAATCAAAAGATATTATAGCTATGTAAATAAATGTATATTCATAAAAGAGAATAACTACTGATAATGTATGCATGAAAATACGCATATGATGTACATAAAAATGGCCTAGGTAACGTAGAGTAAGAAGATATATACTTTTTAGGAGAAAAATAACGTATTTATGCAATATGTATATCATATTTAAAGATGGTATATAATGTACACTTTCAAAAATAACTATTATGATTGTCTATATATATAATTTCATTAATATTAGAAATAATAGTACCAAGGTTAGAATTAATAAGTGAGCGCGTTCGGTTGTTAAGTGAACAACAAAAAGAGAAAAATAAAGAGACCTCTAAAAATAAAGAAGTTGAAGAATTAATAGACCAATTAACAAAGGTAGAAATAACACCTCAAAAAGAAAAAGTCAAAATAACTAGAAAAGCACAAAAATGGACCTTCTTCCAATTAGATCAAGAAACGAAGGAGGATCAGAAAGGCAAGAAAACCAAGAGTAAGTTTCAGATAATCGGGGGGTACATTTCCTGAACTTATTTAATTGTATGAGACAATACACAGTAGACACAAGCACAGGAAAGGTACCCCCCACTCTGATACCCAAGCAGACCAATTAAGTAGGAAAAGATAATAACCTAGCAGACCAATTAAGTAGATTAAAAATCACATCTAACTGATTTTCTATTTGAACAACATGAGACCATCAAGTTCTCAGACAGCAGACAAGGGAAAAGGCATAGCCTCAACCCAAGACACTTACAGACAAAAGGTACTAGGTAATTTTCATTTTAGACCTACATCTGCAATAGACAAAAACTCCTTAGAAAGAATACATTTTGGAACCAATAATTTAGTATTTTTTCCGCCATCTAATTTAACTTTTAAGGTATTACCAGAATATGTAATAGACAAACAACAGACATGTTTAGTAGACAATTTATGGATATCACATAACAAAAAAGACTCTAGTCATTTTGTAGCCACTCTAAATGCACTTTGTCAGTATTTTATAGACAAAAATCTAGATAAGAAATATAAATTTTAGGTTGTAATCCATGGTAGAACTAATGGTATTTTCCAGACCTGGATAGAAGTTTTAGATTCTATTAAAGATATAAGAAAACCTCTTTTTAAAGGCTTTAATGATTTCACTGCGGCATTAGACTATGCTAGAGGAGGGTTGGGTCCAAACCACTATATTTCTCCAGCTCTCAGACAAAATCCAGATAGAACCCCTCAGTACATGTCCCGACCTGGCTAGGGGGCCGCAACGAGCACCCGGTGCTACCCCACCCGGGCACCCCCCTTACCGTACATAACATAACATCTAGGTGAACCATAAGTCAATTCGTGCTTTTTCTTTTTATCGTTAATCATATTGATCCCATTAGACGACCATCATCATTTAACATATCAAAGGCATCTATGCCACATCATAAGTACAAGGCCGACGAGGTCAACAAAAGATATACAAAACATGGGCCGACATGGCCGAACATCTCTACCCACATACACATGACTACGAGCCTCTAAGAGTATGACATATCGTATGAGCGGGAAAGGACCCCGCTATGCCCATAATTATATACACAAAAAAATAAGTACCCAAAAGCTACGACTTCGAAAGAAATGGAGCTCTGCTATGCAATCTCTGAATAAGCAGGTATGGATCAAGTCTGTCTCCCTATGCACCTGCGGGCATGACGCAGCGTCCACAAACAAAAGGACGTCAGTACGAAGAATGTACTGAGTATGTAAAGCATGATCAACATCGATATATAAACATAATGAACAACGTATGAAATAGCATAGGAGGGGAGACAATAATATCATCGTCATAGTACTTACCTGCCTTTCGTAGGACTTTCCAATTTTTCATACGTATTAGTACACCTACGTCGTCATCCGTATTCCATAATAGTACTCGTACCATACTTGTGCTCATATTCGTATACATGTCCTTATTCGTATTCTTATACATAGTCTTATCACATTCATATTCACATTATATACATAGTCATTTCATATACATAGCATTTACATAGCATACCCGACCTCACAGGATCGGTGTTTCATACATACTTGGCCAACCAAGGCTCAAGGTTACTCATACCTGGCCCTACCAAGGCTTCAGGGTTATCCGTACCCTCTGCAGAGGTGTGCGCCCGTTACGTAATCGTATACATACTTTATACATATTCATATACATATATCCTACCCGGCGTTATAAGCTCGGGGTATCATTATAGCCTTTCATAGGCACATGCAAGTATAATAGCCCGTAGGCGCCTTTAGCATCATTATTATTATCATCGTCATCACTATCATCGTCATTTTGGCTACATCTATATCTTATGCTTACTCGTCATATGGGGTGCGTAGTACAATCGTAGCACATATTGAGGATCGTGAGCTTATGAGCTCGGAGTGTCAATCATTTGAATACAACATACTCATATAGAGGAATTCAAAATTTGGCCAAGAACCATGCCTTATGAAAGAAGGGTTAGCCTTACATACCTTTTCGTCGAACTATTCTACACTTGCACGTTCCCTTCCAATGCTAGCGTTTATACCTTCATTAATATCATAACAATGGCCATTAGTCATTCACATTATCCACATTATCTAGATTCCTCAATTTGCCTCTAATTCACCCACATTCATGGTCATAACACCCAACTTCGTCCATTCGTCTAAAGTGTCTAGTTCATGATCTTAATACCATTTATAACACATTCATATCACAACACAACAACATTCATAACTCATTTCAAACTATTTCTCAAAATGTCACTATTCATCATTCATGACCTAGTTGACCACAGTTTCCACAATCCATGTATTTTAATTCTCCAATACCTTAAACATCTTGTAAAAATCATGAATCTTACCATAGAAGTCGTAGGAACAAGCTTTGGTTGATAATACTCCTCTTTGAGCAAAACCCTAGTTTTTCTCCATTTGGATTTCTTGACTTGGATGATCCTTGATGATTCCCTTATCCTTGATTCACTTGTCTTAATGTTATTGATGGCTTATAATCCTTGAAAACTCATATAATAAATGTAGAGAGAAGTTTTAGAGAGAAGTGGTGTAATGTTGTAATGAAATAAGACAAGTCTTGATCCTCATATTTAATGAATTGAAAAATCTATGCTAGGTGAACAGTGGTCGTCCATAGAGGTTTACGGCTCGTATTCCACTATACGGCTCGTCCTTCATGGGCGTAATTAACCAATTCTAGAACCAGAAGCAGGGTTGCCTTCATAGTGGTTTACGACCATGGTTTACGGGCCGTAAATCACTTTACGGTCCGTCCACCAGGTCGTATTATACCTTTTCCTCAGCTGGCAGAAAGTTGAAGTTTGGCATGCCAGTTTACGACCTGGCAGTTTACAGACCGTATACCAGTTTACGGTCCATATTTGCACTTTACGACCACTGGGCAGAAAGCTGAAGCTTTTGCATGGCAGTTTACGACTGCCAGTTTACGGACCGTATTGCACTTTACGGTCCGTATTTTGCGATTTACTACCACTGGGAAGTTGCAATTCTGCAACTTCCCATATTTCTTAGACTTCTCATTTTAATCACCCCCGTCCATGCACATGCATTGCTCACCTTGTATCTCATCTTAACTTAGCCAACTTCCTCGTCTCACATCAGATACTTTCGAGATCTCGCCTAAGGTCATCAACGTCGTTTCTTGCTCATAGACATCGTGCACTCATATTCATCACTAGTTCATTCTCTTGCGTACCAACGAAAAATTTTCCGAGATGTAACAGTACAATATACAAAAAGACACATACAATATGATTTTTTGTGATCACTGCTCTACTATGACTGAGACCGTCAGAAGACTTAACCAGCAGAAAGAGACACTCATCCAAGAAAAAATGAAACTCTTGGAACAAGCAAGACTGTTAGAACAAAGACTACAAGCAGTTAAGTTCGAATTAGTACAATCCCAGAGTTCTCCATCTCAGACAAAAATGGATGAGACGGGTGTGCATTCCCCGATGAATGCAAATAGATCCACTGTATCGGATAAATATACAGCTAGTCCGGTTCAAACGGTAGCCGGTAAAGACTCATCAAATCCGTTGATGGCTGTCACTTTGCCAAAAAGTGAAGATGAGGGATGTTCATCTCTCCAGACAAGATGAAGACCACCAAAGACACTGACGCAAGGAGCTACTTCTACCAAGAAAAGCATACTTGCAAAAAAGAAAAAAAATGACAACATAGAAAGTATAGTTAAAGAGACTTTGGAAAGATTTTTCCAAACAAGACAAGTATATAATCAAGAATCCTAGTCCAGAATTATCTCCAAGTCCAAGGATGTCACCAGTCCATAGTTCAGAAGAAGGAGATATGGTAAATTTCCAGAATAGTGCATTTCAAGATTCACAAGACCCAAATGACGACGATTCGGGAATGAGTTTTGATTCTATTGTACTACATAATTTAGACACATAAAGTATATATATATATATGTGTGTGTGTGTGTGTGTAAAGGAAATAATCAGACAGAAGTAGTGGAGGAAATAGTTATGATAAGACAAAAGACTTAAAGATTCGTTGAACAAAAGCAACGACTAGAAGACATTTGCAGAAAAAGAGAGCTTTATTAAAAGTAGCTTTAATAAAGCAGCCACAGTAAATGGACAGATCAGCTAACAGATAAGTAAATAAAGTTTTCTTTTGAAAAAGTTTACGTGACGATGGGGCCCAAAGAGCACCCGGCTGAACTCAAAAGATTCTTCAACATTTTGAAATCCGGAGTTAAAGTCCACCAGACGCCTATAAATAACAAGAGCATCAACCACCTCTCTATAGAAAACTTCCATATTCCCCTTCTCTTTCATCAAATGCTCCAATCCTTTGCCCAATCAAAAAAACGGACTAGTTGTATCTTTATCCGATACAGTGGATCTATTTGCATTCATCGGGGAATGCACACCCGTCTCATCCATTTTTGTCTGAGATGGAGAACTCTGAGATTGTACGAATTTGAACTTAACTGCTTGTAGTCTTTGTTCTAACAGTCTTGCTTGTGCCAAGAGTTCCATTTTTTCTTGGATGAGTGTCTCTTTCTGCTGGTTAAGTCTTCTAACGGTCTCAGTCATAGTAGAGCAGTGATCGCAAAAAATCACCTTGTCTGTGTCTTTTTGTATATTGTCTGAGAGCTGGAGAAATATAGTAGTTTGGACCCAACACTCCCCTAGCATAGTCTAATGCCTCAGTAAAATCATTAAAGCCTTTAAAAAGAGGTTTTCTTATATCTTTAATAGAATCTAAAACTTCTATCCAGGTCTGGAAAATACCATTAGTTCTATCATGGATTACAACATAAAATTTAAATTTCTTATCTAGATTTTTGTCTGTAAAATACTGACAAAGTGCATTTAGAGTGGCTACAAATGACTAGAGTCAAGTCTTAATAGTAATCTACGATGATAGATGGTTAGACATGAAGAAGTCAATAATCGGAATAACAGAGGTAGATATGACAAATAATGGAGGAATTTTTTATATTAGTCCAGACTTTATCCCGTATTTTTATACATTGGGACATTTTAAACTAAACGCGACAAGTTAAAAACAAGACTAATTTAAGGTACGAAGTAGAGACTTTAACTTCCGGTTTCGTTTCAAGTCACAAGTTGCCTATAAATTTTGTTTGGTATAGTAGTATTAGTGGAAAGTTGGGATTAAATTAACCATGATTAGATTATTAAGTGGGATTAAAAACTAAATCAATCCATTAAACAAAGCCAAGTGTGGCCGTGTATGTAATGTGGAGATGGTCAATGATAATTGACTCAAATATTGAGTGGGACACATGTCCAACCCATGAACATCATATATATAGTAAGAATGCTGATTCATTCATCACTAACCAAACCATTTTCATCTTCACAAAGTCAAGAATATTATAGATAGAGAGAGAAGGTCTCGGCTAGAGCTAGCCGAGAATGGGGTTGTGCAATTGATCAAAAAAAAATAATAAGTTTCTCAAGAAATTCAACTCCCTTGAAGGTGTATAATAACGTGTAGCATTCATTGGAATAGAAAGAACGAGTGTTAAAATTCAAGAAGTGAATTTGAGGGGCTAGCCGATTGAAGGATTGAGTGACAAGGTAAGAATTGATCAATTTTCATATATTTTATGGTGAATTGAATGTATATGATTGTGCATGTTGGTATTGGACTGTTGTTGTTGAAGTTGAAGTGAGCCGTGTGCTATAGGCTTATATGGAATAATGCTTAATCTTCTTGTACATGTATTGAGAATGGATTGAATGTGTTGTAGTATGAATAAACGAATGAAAATCATGAAGTTGTTTTGGTTATGTTGAAGCCGTGTAGGGGCTGGTTTAGAGGGATCAATGGACTGTTTTATGTGATGCTTTAGTTGTTGTTATGGACATTGTGGTGCATTGGAGATATTATGAATATGTGAGTTAAGGTGTAAAAGAAATGATATATGTTGAAATGGGAAAAACAGTCCAAACCGTGGACTGTTTTACATAAAAGGAGGGGCTAAATTTATTTTGAATGTTGATTGTTGTTATGGACGTGTAGTGAAGATGAAGTTAATGATTCAAGTTGAAATTGAAATGGTTAGTGGGCTGTTGTAAGAGTTAATATGATGCTAAAATAATTCTAATAATCGTATAAATAATGTTGCTAAACGTGTTGTTGTAATTGTGGTTGAAGTTGGAAAATTGCGAATTGTAAATGGTAACGTTGTGTGTGCTGTTTTGGCCGTGAATAGGGGACTGTTTTGAATAATATACGGGTTGTCCGAAGTTCCCTCGAAACATGTTTAAATAATCTCGGGTTGGTACATGAAAGCATGACTAGCAATATTAGCTTGGAGTACTAGTTGGGTTGAATGCGAACGAAACGTCGTCTAAATGTTAGAAAGGGATTATTAACGTTAAAATACGTATTGAATTCCCTCGTGGACTAAGCGTAACTCTTGATATCTTGATATAGGATAAGGTACTATTGGGCAGCGAGTACGAGTTATAATACGACTAAACGCTAAAGGTATGTAAAGCCTAATCCTTCCTTCTTTTGGCATGTCCTAGACGTAAGTAAGAAATGATATGAGCCTTGGGGTAAACTCTACTCTCTAGTTCCAAGCATGACTTATGATTATATTCATTCCTTAATGTTATTGTCACGAGCCTACTATATGATTGACTAACAAATGATGTATGGAAATTCCTACTCTTAAAGAATTGCATAATTAGAGTCCTACTTGACCTTCAAAAGCTATATCATGTCAAATTGATACATGTATATGAATCCTGAAACGTTCCTTGCTATGGTTTGTAATAAGATTTAGAAAGAACTGAATATGATTATTATCCTGACACTTGAAAGCTGATTAGTTACTTATCTATTGAGCCTCCAAAGATGTTTTGCATGTATGTGGTTGCTTATTATTCTGCTCGTGCTTACCGTTACATCCTTCACTGAGTCCCGTGCCAGGACACGTTTTCGTGCGCATATTTACTATATTACTCACCAAGTCCCTCACTAGAGGGCCGGGACACGTTATATATATACATGATGATATGATGACATGATGATATGGGGATGGCGGCAAGGATGGCATATGATCATTATTTCACCGAGTCCCTCACTAGAGGGCCGGGACACGTATATGTACATGTTTATAATGCTATGATTTTAATTACCGAGCCCCTCACTAGAGGGTCGGGACACGTTATATATGTTATGTACAGAATGATTATTCAGCTTTGACTACTAAACTCTATATTGATATTGGTATGAGGTTGATAAATATGAATTATGTTCAAAGGTAAGTTTTATGGATTTCTGTTTGTTGCATTAGATCCTACACTCCTTGTCTCAGTATGATTCTATTTTCTATATTCCACGCTTCACATGCTCAGTACATATTCCGTACTGACCCCCCTTTCTTCGGGGGGCTGCGTTCATGCCCGCAGGTACAGACGCTCGTTTTGGAGATCCGCCAGCCTAGGATATCTATCCAGCTACTTTGGGAAGCTCCTTTGTTCCGGAGCCTAGCTTGTGGTATAAATCCCTTTTGTTGTATATATATGTGTTTGTTCGGGGTACGGCGGGCCCCTGTCCCGTCATATGATTCTGTCATTACTCTTAGAGGTCTGTGGACATTTGTGTGGGTCTGTATATAGTTGTTGTTTCGTTGTATGGATATGACTTATGTTTGGGGCGTACCCATTCGTAGTGGAAGCCTTATCGGCTTGCATATATATATATATATATGTTTGGGATGTTGCGTGTAGTGGCAGCCTTGTCGGCTTGCGTAGATATATATATGTTTGTTGTTGGAAATTGTAACTCCTCAGGAGACAGGTGGCTATGACATGCATATATGTGACAGCTTTAAAATAACGTCTTGCCTTTTTATACAAATAAGCTCTCGATATGCTAGTTGTAAATGATTATAGTTAACAGGTGATATGAGTGTCCAACTCGGGCACTAGTCACGGCCTACGGGGTTGGGTCGCGACAAAAGTGGTATCAGAGCGGTTCATCCTCGGAGTGTCTACAGACCGTGTCTAGTAGAGTCTTGTTTATCGATGTGTTGTGCACCACATTTATAAACAGGAAGCAATATTATCAGGATAATTCCTCCCTAATGGATTGTTATGTTTACAGTGATGCCTCCAAAGAAGGCGAGAGCCGCCCAGGATAATTCCTGGGTGTCATCTTTCTTTCTTATTCTAGATCGTGCGATAGAGCCATATTATCAGGATAATTCCCCCCTAACGGATTGTTATGTTTACAGTGATGCCTCCAAAGAAGGCGACAGCCACCCAGAAGGGCAAGGCCATAGCTGGAGAGACCAGCCAGACCCGGAGGATTACTAGGGCTTATGCCCAATCTGAGCCTGAGATTAGACTCCAGTCAGCGATCTCCGCTACCCTGCCATTACCAGCGGAGCCTAGGGCAGCAGCAGCTGCAGATCGGGGGACGGCTCCACCGCTAGCTTCTGAGGTTCCAGCACCCGAGCCTCCATCTCCCCAGCCAGGGGCGGAGGACAGGGCTATGAGAGACGCAGTCCAGTTATTGACCAGGTTAGTGTCGGGGCAGGCCCGCAGACACGGATTGGGAGGTGATTATGCGGACAGACATGATAGTTTGAGGGTCCGTGATTTCTTGACTTGTAACCCCCTAGAGTTCTATGGGTCAAAGCCAGTTGAGGATCCACAGGATTTTATTCGACAGATGCTGCGTACGTTGCGAATAATTAAAACTTCTGAGACTGAGTCGGTTGAATTGGCTTCATATCGGTTGCGTGATGTAGCGGTTAATTGGTATGAGTCCTGGGAGTTGTCTAGGGGTGAGGATGCCCCTCCAGCAGTATGGGACGAGTTCGTGGAGGCCTTTCTGGGCCATTTTCTGCCTCCGGAGATGAGGCGGGCCAGAGTGGATAGATTTTTACACCTGAGACAGGATGGCAGAAGTGTTCGAGATTATAGTCTCGAATTTGATTCGCTGGCTAGGTACGCGCCCACTATTGTAGCTGACATGGCTGATAGGGTACATCGTTACGTGATGGGGCTGGACAATTACTTGATTGATAGTTGTATGGCAATGGCTTCCCAGCCCGATATGGACATTGTTCGAGTGCAGGCATATGCGCAGGGAGGTGAGGACCGACGTAGAGGGCGTCGAACTGATAGAGAGCATGATAGGGGTTAGCACAAGAGATTTGATCAACTGGGTATTCTGGTGAGTTTCGAGGCGGGCAACCTCAGCAGCAGCATAACAGATATCCTTCTCAGCCGGCATGGAGTGCACCGCCACGATTCACCGGTAGGAGGTTTGACAGCTGGTCAAAGCTCCATGACTTCAGGTTTCCAGATGCACAGGGATTCAGGCCAGACGAGGCCATCTATACCTCAGTGTCCTCGATGTGGCAGGCGCCATCCGGGGGAATGCCGTCGCATTACTGGTGCTTGTTTCTCTTGTGGCCGTCAAGGCCATACTATGAGGGAGGGTCGATTTGGGGGTAGTGCAGGTGGCGCAGCTCAGCCTACTGGATCAGTTGCGGGTTCATCCTCTTCGGTAGCTATGCGCTCTATGGGGCAAGGTATTCCGACACCAGCAGGTCGTGGCAGAGGCCGTGGTGGAGTTTCCAGTTCTAGCGGTCCTTCGAACCGCATATATGATTTAGCTAGCAGACAGGATCAGGAGGCCTCGCCAAATGTGGTATCAGGTGTACTATCGATTTTCTCCCGAGATGTATATGCATTGATAGACCCAGGCTCCACGTTATCATATATTTCTCCCCTTGTTGCTAGTAAAATTGGGATAAAATCTGAATTTATAGAACCATTCGAGGTAGCTACACCAGTAGGGGATTTTGTTATAGCAAAACAAGTGTATAGAAACTGTTCGGTGGTCCTATGCGATCGTTGCACCAAGGCAGATTTAATAGAGCTAGATATGACTGAGTTCAATGTTATTATGGGGATGGACTGGTTAGCTTCCTGTTATGCTAACGTTGATTGCAGAGGTAAAGTAGTTCGGTTTCAGTTCCCGGGGGAGCCAATTATAGAATGGAAGGGGAATACAGCATCGCTGAGGGGTAAGTTTATTTCATACCTCAAGGCAAGGAAAATGGTTAGGAAGGTCTATATTTATCATCTGGTTCGTGTGCATGACTTGAAAGCAGAAGTACCGACTCTTCAGTCAGTCCCAGTGGTTAATGAATTTCCAGATGTATTCCCAGAGGAACTTCCAGGTCTTCCTCCTGAGCGTGAGATAGAGTTCACTATAGATGTATTGCCAGACACTCAGCCCATATCTATCCCTCCTTACAGAATGGCACCTGCAGAATTGAAAGAATTGAAGGAGCAACTAAGAGATTTATTAGAGAAGGGCTTCATTAGGCCCAGCACATCACCGTGGGGAGCGCCGGTATTATTTGTAAGAAAGAAAGATGGGTCGCTGCGGATGTGTATTGATTATAGGCAGCTGAACAAGGTGACGATAAAGAATAGATATCCCCTTCCCAGAATTGATGACCTGTTTGACCAGTTGCAGGGCGCTAGGTGTTTTTCGAAGATAGACCTGCGGTCACGTTATCATCAGGTGCGGGTAAGAGAGGTGGATATTCCAAAGACTGCATTCAGGACCCGATACGGGCACTATGAGTTTAGGGTGATGTCTTTTGGGCTGACCAATGCTCCAGCAGTGTTCATGGATTTAATGAACCGAGTATTCAAGCCGTTTCTTGATCTGTTTGTGATTGTATTTATTGATGATATTCTGGTTTATTCGCGATTAGAAGGGGAACATGCAGATCATTTGAGGACGGTACTTAGGATACTCCAGCACCAGAAGCTATATGCTAATTTTTCTAAATGTGAATTCTGGTTAACGTCAGTAGCGTTCTTGGGGCATATTATTGGAGCGGATGGTATCCGAGTAGACACACAGAAGATTGAAGTTGTCAAGACTTGGCCGAAACCTACGACACCTACTGAGGTACGTAGTTTTCTGGGGCTAGCAGGATATTACAGTAGATTCGTAGAAAAGTTTGCTTCGATTTCAGCGCCTTTAACAAGGCTGACACAGAAGGCAGCCAAATTCCAATGGACCGATGCTTGTGAACGGAGCTTCCAATTGCTGAAGGAAAAGTTAACTACAGCTCCAGTTCTAACTCTTCCTGAGGGGCCAGATGGCTATGTTATTTATTGTGACGCTTCAGGTGTTGGGCTAGGTTGTGTATTAATGCAGCATGGCAGAGTTATAGCCTATGCCTCCCGGCAACTCAGGAAGCACGAAAGAAATTATCCTACCCATGATCTGGAGTTGGCAGCGGTGATTCATGCTTTGAAGATATGGAGACATTATCTATATGGCGTACATGTTGATATTTATACAGATCATAAGAGTCTCCAGTATATCTTTAAGCAGAAGGAGCTGAATTTGCGGCAAAGGAGATGGCTAGAGTTGCTAAAAGATTATGATGTTGATATTCTATATCACCCAGGAAAGGCCAATGTCGTAGCAGACGCACTCAGCCGTAAATCTATGGGTAGTTTGGCAGCTGTACCCCCAGGGCAGAAAGAGATTGTTACACCTCGGAAAATTTTCCGTTGGTACGCAAGAGAATGAACTAGTGATGAATATGAGTACATGATGTCCATGAGCAAGAAACGACGTTGATGACCTTAGGCGAGATTTCGAAAGTATCCAATGTGAGACGAGGAAGTTGGCTAAGTTAAGATGAGATACAAGGTGAGCAATGCATGTGCATGGACGGGGTGATAAAAAATGAGAAGTCTAAGAAATATGGGAAGTTGCAGAATTGTAACTGCCCAGTGGTCGTATTGCAAAATACGGACCGTAAAGTGCAATACGGTCCGTAAACTGGCAGTCGTAAACTGCCATACAAAAGCTTCAGCTTTCTGCCAGTGGTCGTAAAGTGCGAATACGGACCGTAAACTGGTATACGGACGTAAACTGCCAGGTCGTAAACTGGCATGCCAAACTTTAACTTTCTGCCAGCCGAGGAAATGGTTAAATACGACCAGGTGGATGGACCGTAAAGTGATTTACGGCCCGTAAACCATGGTCGTAAACCACCATGAAGGCAGCCCAGCTTCTGGTTCTGGAATTGGTTAATTACGCCCATGGAGGACGAGCCGTATAGTGGAATACGGACCGTAAACCTCCATGGACGACCACTGTTCACCCAGCACAGATTTTTCAATTCATTAAATACGAGGATCAAGACTTGTCTTATTTCATTACAACATTACACCACTTCTCTCTAAAACTTCTCTCTACATTTATTATATGAGTTTCCAAGGATTATAAGCCATCAATAACATTAAGACAAGTGAATCAAGGATAAGGGAATCATCAAGGATCATCCAAGTCAAGAAATCCAAATGGAGAAAAAACTAGGGTTTTGCTCAAAGAGGAGTATTATCAACCAAAGCTTGTTCCTACAACTTTTAAGGTAAGATTCATGATTTTTACAAGATGTTTAAGGTATTGGAGAATTAAAATACATGGATTGTAGAAAATGTGGTCAACTAGGTCATGAATGATGAATAGTGACATTTTGAGAAATAGTTTGAATTAAGTTATGAATGTTGTTGTGTTGTGATATGAATGTGTTATAAATGGTATTAAGATCATGAACTAAACGCTTTAGACGAATGGACGAAGTTGGGTGTTATGACCATGAATGTGGGTGAATTAGAGGCAAATTGAGGAATCTAGATAATGTGGATAATGTGAATGACTAATGGCCATTGTTATGATATTAATGAAGGTATAAACGCCAGCATTGGGAGGGAACGTGCAAGTGTAGAATAGTTCGACGGAAAGGTATGTAAGGCTAACCCTTCTTTCATAAGGCATGGTTCTTGGCCAAATTTCTAATTCCTCTATACGAGTATGTTGTGTTCACATGGTTGACATTCCGAGCTCATAAGCTCATGACCCTTGATATGTACTATGATTATACTATGTTCCTCGTATGAAGAGTAAGTCTATAATATAGATGTAACGATAATGATGAGGATAGAAATGATGATGAGAGTAAAATGAGATTAGAGATGCTTACGAGTTATGATATATGCATATGTATGCCTATGAAGGGCTATGATAAGACCCCGAGCTTATGATGCCGGGTAAGACTATATGTATATGACTATGTATAGAGTATGTATACGATTACGAAACGCGCGCACACCTCTGCAGATGGTACGGATAACCCTGATGCCTTGGTAGGGCCAGGTATGCCTGATCTTGAGCCTTGGTTGGCCAAGTATATATATAAAACACCGATCCTATAAGGTCGGGTATGCTATGTAAATGCTATGTATATGAAATGACTAGGTATATAATATGAATATGAGTGTGATAAGACTATGTATAAGAATACGAATAAGGACATGTATACGAATATGAGCACAAGTATGGTACGAGTACTATTATGGAATACGGATGACGACGTAGGTGTGCTAATACGTATGAAAAATGGAAAGTCCTACGAAAGGCAGGTAAGTACTATGATGTGGCATAGATGCCTATGATATGTTAAATGATGATGGTCGTCTAATGGGATTAATATGATTAACGATAAGAAAAGCACAAATTGACTTATGGTTCACCTAGATGTTATGTTATGTACGATAAGGGGGTGCCCGGGTGGGGTAGCACCGGGTGCTCGTCGCCGCCCCCTAGCCGGGTCGTGACAGAGATAGTCCATGAGGTTTGTCAGTTAGCTAGTCTGGGAGTTCGTTTGACTGATTCTGATAATGGTAGCATTTTTGTGCGAGGTGTTGCTGAGTCATCTATTGTGGACGAGGTAAAGAGACGCCAATATGAGGATCCTATTCTTGTACATTATAAAGATACAACACTTCAGAAGGACGAGACCCCATTCAAGATTTCATCTGACGGGGTACTACGATACAGAGGCAGATTATGTGTACCTGAGGTTGCAGGATTACGACAACAGGTTATGGGGGAGGCACACTATGCTCGTTATTCTGTTCATCCAGGGTCAACAAAGATGTACCATGACCTCAGATGCATGTATTGGTGGGATGGCATGAAGAAAGATATAGCAGAATTTGTTGCCCAGTGTCCGAATTGTCAGCAGGTTAAGGTCGAGCACCAGAAGCCTGGGGGACTATTGCAGGAGATGGAGATTCCGACTTGGAAATGGGAGGTAATCAATATGGACTTCGTCACAGGTCTACCTCGCACTCCACGGAAATATGATTCTGTGTGGGTCATCGTTGATAGATTGACGAAATCAGCCCACTTCCTTCCAGTCAGGACTACATATTCAGCTGAAGATTATGCCAGGTTGTATCTTAAGGAGATAGTGAGACTTCATGGAGTTCCCACAGCTATCATCTCTGATAGAGGAGCCCAGTTTACAGCTAACTTCTGAGATCTTTCCAGGAGGGACTGGGGACACAAGTGAGTCTCAGCACAGCGTTTCATCCTCAGACTGACGGACAGGCCGAGCGAACCATCCAGACATTACAAGACATGTTACGGGCCTGTATTATTGATTTTAGAGGTAGCTGGGATGATCACTTGCCGCTTATTGAGTTTGCGTATAATAACAGTTACCATTCTAGTATCCAGATGGCACCGTACGAGGCTTTATATGGCAGAAAGTGCAGATCACCTATAGGTTGGTTTGACGTTGGCGAGACTAAGTTGATAGGCCCAGATATGGTGCAGCAGGCTGTCGATAAGGTGAAGTTTATTCAGGAAATATTACTGGCAGCCCAGAGTCGGCAGAAATCATATGCAGATAACCGACGGCGACACTTGGAATTTCAGGTTGGTGACTGGGTGTTCTTGAAGGTGTCACCCATGAAGGGGGTCATGAGTTTTGGCAGAAAAGGGAAGTTAAGCCCGAGGTACATTGGGCCTTATCAGATTTTTCGCAGAATAGGCCAGGTTGCCTACGAATTAGACCTACCATCTGATCTAGAAGCAGTACACCCAGTTTTTCATGTGTCTATGCTTCGCAAATGCATTGGTGACCCCTCCAGGGTATTCCCTGTGGATGATATCCAAGTAACAGAGGAGCTATCATACGAGGAGAATCCTATAGCTATACTGGATCGTCAAGTGAGGAGATTGCGCACCAAACACGTAGCTTCTGTTAAAATATTGTGGCGAAACAGTAACAGGGAGGAGATGACTTGGGAATCTGAAGATGAGATGAAAACGAAATATCCTCACTTGTTTACGACGATTACAGGTAATCTAAACCCCATTGCTTAGTTGTGTTAATTGTCTGCTCAATCTATATGTTAGCGATAAGGAAAACCCTTCCCAAGACTCTTGTAAAACCCGACGGGATAAACTGGACATTCGAGGACGAATGTTCTAAAAGGGGGAAGGATGTTATATCCTGTATTTTTATACATTGGGACATTTTAAACTAAACGCGACAAGTTAAAAACAAGACTAATTTAAGGTACGAAGTAGAGACTTTAACTTCCGGTTTCGTTTCAAGTCACAAGTTTCCTATAAATTTCGTTTGGTATAGTAGTATTAGTGGAAAGTTGGGATTAAATTAACCATGATTAGATTATTAAGTGGGATTAAAAACTAAATCAATCCATTAAACAAAGCCAAGTGTGGCGGTGTATGTAATGTGGAGATGGTCAATGATAATTGACTCAAATATTGAGTGGGACACATGTCCAACCCATGAACATCATATATATAGTAAGAATGCTGATTCATTCATCACTAACCAAACTATTTTCATCTTCACAAAGTCAAGAATATTATAGATAGAGAGAGAAGGTCTCGGCTAGAGCTAGCCGAGAATGGGGCTGTGCAATTGATAAAAAAAAAATCAGTTTCTCAAGCAATTCAACTCCCTTGAAGGTGTATAATAACGTGTAGCATTCATTGGAATAGCAAGAACGAGTGTTAAAATTCAAGAAGTGAATTTGAGGGGCTAGCCGATTGAAGGATTGAGTGACAAGGTAAGAATTGATCAATTTTCATATGTTTTATGGTGAATTGAATGTATATGATTGTGCATGTTGGTATTGGACTGTTGTTGTTGAAGTTGAAGTGAGCCGTGTGCTATAGGCTTATATGGAATAATGCTTAATCTTCTTGTACATGTATTGGGAATGGATTGAATGTGTTGCAGTATGAATAAACGAATGAAAATCATGAAGTTGTTTTGGTTATGTTGAAGTCGTGTAGGGGCTGGTTTAGAGGGATCAATGGACTGTTTTATGTGATGCTTTAGTTGTTGTAATGGACATTGTGGTGCATTTGAGATATTATGAATATGTGAGTTAAGGTGTAAAAGAAATGATATATGTTGAAGTGGGAAAAACAGTCCAAACCGTGGACTGTTTTACATAAAAGGAGGGGCTAAATTTATTTTGAATGTTGATTGTTGTTATGGACGTGTAGTGAAGATGAAGTTAATGATTCAAGTTGAAATTGAAATGGTTTGTGGGCTGTTGTAAGAGTTAATATGATGCTAAAATAATTCTAATAATCGTATAAATAATGTTGCTAAACGTGTTGTTGTTATTGTGGTTGAAGTTGGAAAATTGCGAATTGTAAATGGTAACGTTGTGTGTGCTGTTTTGGCCGTGAATAGGGGACTGTTTTGAATAATATACGGGCTTTCCGAAGTTCCCTCGAAACATGTTTAAATAATCTCGGGTTGGTACATGAAAGCATGACTAGCAATATTAGCTTGGAGTACTAGTTGGGTTGAATGCGAACGAAACGTCGTCTAAATGTTAGAAAGGGATTATTAACGTTAAAATACGTATTGAATTCCCTCGTGGACTAATCATAACTCTTGATATCTTGATATAGGATAAGGTACTATTGGGCAGCGAGTACGAGTTATAATACGACTAAACGCTAAAGGTATGTAAAGCCTAATCCTTCCTTCTTTTGGCATGTCCTAGACGTAAGTAAGAAATGACATGAGCCTTGGGGTAAACTCTACTCTCTAGTTCCAAGCATGACTTATGATTCTATTCATTCCTTAATGTTATTGTCACGAGCCTACTATATGATTGACTAACAAATGATGTATGGAAATTCCTACTCTTAAAGAATTGCATAATTAGAGTCCTACTTGACCTTCAAAAGCTATATCATGTCAAATTGATACATGTATATGAATCCTGAAACGTTCCTTGCTATGGTTTGTAATAAGATTTAGAAAGAACTGAATATGATTATTATCCTGACACTTGAAAGCTGATTAGTTACTTATCTATTGAGCCTCCAAAGATGTTTTGCATGTATGTGGTTGCTTATTATTCTGCTCGTGCTTACCGTTACATCCTTCACTGAGTCCCGGGCCAGGACACGTTTTCGTGCGCATATTTACTATATTACTCACCGAGTCCCTCACTAGAGGGCCGGGACACGTTATATATATACATGATGATATGATGACATGATGATATGGGGATGGCGGCCAGGATGGCATATGATCATTATTTCCCCGAGTCCCTCACTAGAGGGCCGGGACACGTATATGTACATGTTTATAATGCTATGATTTTAATTACCGAGCCCCTCACTAGAGGGCCGGGACACGTTATATATGTTATGTATAGAATGATTATTCAGCTTTGACTACTAAACTCTATATTGATATTGGTATGAGGTTGATAAATATGAATTATGTTCAAAGGTAAGTTTTATGGATTTCTGTTTGTTGCATTAGATCCTACACTCCTTGTCTTAGTATGATTCTATTTACTATATTCCACGCTTTACATGCTCAGTACATATTCCGTACTGACCCCCCTTTCTTCGGGGGGCTGCGTTCATGCCCGCAGGTACAGACGCTCGTTTTGGAGATCCGCCAGCCTAGGATATCTATCCAGCTACTTTGGGAAGCTCCTTTGTTCCGGAGCCTAGCTTGTGGTATAAATCCCTTTTGTTGGATATATATGTGTTTGTTCGGGGTACGGCGGGGCCCTGTCCCGTCATATGATTCTGTCATTACTCTTAGAGGTCTGTGGACATTTGTGTGGGTCTGTATATAGTTGTTGTTTCGTTGTATGGATATGACTTATGTTTTGGGCGTACCCATTCGTAGTGGTAGCCTTATCGTGTTGCATATATATATATATATATATATGTTTGGGATGTTGCGTGTAGTGGCAGCCTTGTCGGCTTGCGTAGATATATATATATGTTTGTTGTTGGAAATTGTAACTCCTCAGGAGACAGGTGGCTATGACATGCATATATGTGACAGCTTTAAAATAACGTCTTGCCTTTTTATACAAATAAGTTCTCGATATGCTAGCTGTAAATGATTATAGTTAACAGGTGATATGAGTGTCCAACTCGGGCACTAGTCACGGCCAACGGGGTTGGGTCGCGACAAATTTAGCAGAATTTGGAAAACATATAAAAATAGGAATACAGACTAAAGGATACGAAGAAATGTGTAATGGTAATAATTTATTAATGTGCAGAGAATTTTTAGGAAAAATGACGAATAATAGTAATACTAAGTTTAAAATTAAAGTAGAAGATGTCGTAGAATTAATGGGAAATAGAGGAATAAATTTAATTAAACCTATAAAAATAAATCCTAAAGAATACACAGGGTTAGAATGGAAATTAGAAGACTTTAGTAGAAAGAAGATTCTACAGCCAGAGACACACCTAATGTACACTAATTCTAGAGGAGAGACATCTATAAGATCTACCAATTATAATTATACATCACAAAGAGACATAGAAGAAGAAAGTACTCTAGATGAAAATGAAACTACTGAGTCAACCCTTTTGAACATAGAATTAATACAAGAAGAATTTGAAGTAGACATGGCTATAGAATAAGCAAAAAGACTTCATAGAGAAAATAAAAATATAAACTTTAGATGTAAAGGATGTAAGTTAGGAGATCTAACAATAGAAGAAACTATAAGTCACTTTAAATTATGTGAAGCTAGAACTGATAATTGGGGATATAGAGTAGAACATATACACCAAAAGAAATCAGACTCTTTCGATAAAATATTAGAAGATATACAAGATAGTGATGAAGAAATAGAATTAGACTCAACAATAAGCCAAAAAGAATTAATGGAATCTAGTGCATCTAGTTCTAGTCCATTTCAAAGAACAACAGGAGAACAATACACAGTAGAGACGAGCACAGGAAATGTACCTAGAAGAAGAGGTTTTAGAACAGCAGGAGAACCTATAGACAATATAAAACCATCAGGGAAAAGAATGCCTATAGAAGAACCTATTATTCTCCAAGAAGGAGGTAATAAAGGAAAAATATTAAATATAGCAGCTCATGATCCACAAAGATGGAATTCAGTAATAGACCTTTGGAAAGGAATAGTAGTAGCAGACTATATAAAAACTTATAATGATACAGATGCTGAAACTATGTATAAATACTTAGAAACATTTTTAGGAGAATCAGCTAAAGCACTATACGAAGCATATAAGGAAGATTTTCCGATGGAATTTCAATACTTAGTATCCATGGGAGCAAATCCATACAATTTTACTAATAAAATACATACTTTAATTACAGGAGAAGATCCAAATAGTGGATTAGTAATACTACAAAGAAATGCTTTAATTAAATTAGAGCTGTTAAGTATGAGTAGCTGGTTTCATATTAAAAAAATGATTATTTTTATTATTGTACAATTAGTGGAAACGTTTTTGACCAAGAACTAGGAAAGAAATTATTTAATAAACTGTCAGGAGCTCTAGGAAGAGAAATAGAAGACAGATGGAATAAAAGAGACGGAGTAGTACTAAATCCTAATTTAAAATGGTCAATAGGACATAGAATACAACATATAATGGATATACTACAAGAAAAATGCACGCATATACAAATACAAAAATAATTAAAACAAAATGAGATGAATTTTTGTAAAAGCATGGTATACACTACTCAGAGTTACGATAAATACAATTATAAAAGAAAAAGTATAAGAAACACAGAACCCAATATAATAGAAACTACCCTCAATACAATAGAAAGAAATACTATCTTAGAAAATCATCAGCCAGTAAACCCTATTTAGACGGAAATAGACATATAAGAAACTACAGAAGAGATAGAAATTATAAAAATAAACTGAAATTTTTTACTTGTGGAAGTGTAGAACACTTAGCAAATACATGTCCAAAAAGAATAAATAATAAGGCACGAAATTCACAGCTAATTGAAGACTTTCAAGAGACCTTAATAAATGTAGATGAATATATGTCAGACACAGAAAGTATATACTCCATAGTAAGTGTAGATACTGAAGAAAAAATTAAAACAGACCCATCAGACTCAGAAGCAGAAGAATTAATTAATGAGATAGGATTAGAAAAACCAGACCTAGAACCAATTCAAATGGCTAATTTAGCAAATATATCAGAAGACTGTAGTCACGACTTTGAAAGAAATAAATGATTTTTTTTAATCTGGACTCTGTCCAGTCACGAATCTTGTTATACTGTTCATCTCTTTCTCTTAACCTTTGTTCTTAATAACAGTCTTCTTTAATCACACCCCAGTAACCACGGTCAACATTTTCCTTTATCATTTGGACATTAAAGCGGCCTCTTTAAAATCTAGGAATTTGCAGGTTAATTCATCGCGGTTATTAAGAAGTTAAGAGAATAACCATATACTAAGAATAACAAATTCATGATGACAAGGAAATTACTTAAACATAATATTCATATAATCACAAGATAATTTACATAATTGGGAGATTAGTACAGAAAACATAGTAAATAACTTATATGGTTTGAAGAAGGAGAGAGGTTTCCCTTTCGGGGAACCCCAAAAACTATTTCACACTAGGGGGTAGGTATTAAAAACTTAATACTTTTTTACAATAGGAGTTTATATTACAAAGGTTTTTGACTGGGCAAAGGATTAGAGCATTTGATGAAAGAGAAGGGGAATATGGAAGTTTTCTAGAGAAAGGTGGTTGGTGCTCTTGTTCGTGATAAGAGCAAAACAGTAAAAACCCTGGATAGAAATTTACTACCCCCTCTCTTCTTTCTTTTGCAGGTTTGTTTGGTCTGGAGTAGAGATCGTTTTATGTCTGATTCTAGTTTCAGTTTTATGAGCTTGTACTGGTGTATGAGTAATATTTTTTAGAAAAATTACTCCATCTCTTGTAATCATGCAACTTCCATTGTTATGTACCATAAAGTCTAATTCGATGACAAATTCTATATTTTATTCAAGTCTCTTACCCATATTTTATCCATTTTATAACTAGGTTTATCAAATTCTGAACAAGTGTTGATAAAGCTAATGTATGCCTTATGAACATAATGTTTATATATATTATGAGTTCCATCCATTTGCATGGCTGCAACTGGTTTGTCTAGAACTTTTATTAAATTTGGTGGAATCAGTGTTTTAAAAGGCGAGGGCGTAAGGCGGGGCGTTTTACGTCTGCCTCAGTGAGGCGTAAGCCCCGAGGCATGGGGCGTAAGCCCCATGGGGTTTTAATTTTTAGTATTTTATAAAATGATATAATTATAATAAATACTTTTAAATAGGTGAAATAGCATAAAAATTTGAAGAAAACTATAAATAAGTGATATATATATATATATATATATATATATATATATATATATATATATATATATCCACCCCCACAAAAAAAACTAATTAGAACAATCTATTATATGTTACTTACAAGTACAAGTGACTGCTCATTACTTTTTTGAAATAGTAGTAAACAAGATAAATAATTGGAAAAGAATATATATTAGGCATTCTAGCAATAAAAAAAGATCTTGACTTTTAAATTTAATGTTTCAGTTCCTTTTTAAAACATTTGAGTAATTACATGTTGACTTTTGAAAATTTGGACATTATATTAAAGACTTATTTAACAAATTTCGTTTTAGTTTGAAGAAGTTTTCTAGGCTTACGCCCCAACACGCCCCAACAAAAAGAACTCGCCCCAAACGCCCGGGCGTACGCCCCGAATTGCTGGGTGTACGCCTTTGGAGACTTTCGCCCCGACCCATTGCCCCGGAGCTTTTTTGGTACGCCCCGCCCCAGGGCTCGCCCCGAAAACGCCTTTTAAAACACTGGGTGGAACTATTTGTTTATTATTATACATTTAGTACATCCCGGATCAACTAATGCTAATGTCTCTATTTCATAGTCATCTATTTTAATTCTTGCAAGTATTTTTATTGTTCCTAAATTTTTATCTTCATTACATACTAGGGCTCCATGGTCTTCTATACTCATTAGTTCCGCTGTTGAATCTTCTAGTATTGTTCTTAGCAGTTGTATATTAGATAAGCCTATTTCTTCATCTTCGCTATCTGCTTCTTTTTGTTTTTCTTTTTCTAATTTATATAACTTGGTTTCTAATTCGTTCATTCTAGTTTCTAATGTCATTATTCTTATACTAATAGTAGGGTCTTCTATTTTTTTTATGTCTTTCTTCTTTGTGTATATTTGTCTTAAATTCTTTTTCTATACACATGATACATCCTTCTATAAAATAATTTTTACATTTTGCTCTTTTATCTCTACTAGAAAACCATTTACAAGAGAAACATGCATTACTATCTAAACCTTTATTTCTTTCGAAGTTGTGACTACAGTCTTCTGATATATTTGCTAAATTATCCATTTGAATTGGTTCTAGGTCTAGTTTTTCTAATCCTATCTCATTAATTAATTCTTCTGCTTCTGAGTCTGATGAATCTGTTTTAATTTTTTCTTCAGTATCTACACTTACTATGGAGTATATACTTTCTGTGTCTGACATATATTCATCTACATTTATTAAGGTCTCTTGAAAGTCTTCAATTAGCTGTGAATTTCGTGTCTTATTAGTTATTCTTTTTGGACATGTATTTGCCAAGTGTTCTACACTCCCACAAGTAAAACATTCCAATTTATTTTTATAATTTCTATCTGTTATGTATTTTCTTATATGTCTATTTCTGTCTAAATAGGGTTTTCTGGCTGATGATTTTCTAAGATAGTATTTCTTTCTATTGTATTGAGGGTAGTTTTTATTATATTGGGTTCTGTATTTCTTATACTTTTTCTTCTTATAATTGTCTTTATCGTAACTCTGAGTAGTGTATACCATGCTTTTACAAAATTCATCTCATTTTGTTTTAATTGTTTTTGTATTTGTATATGCGTGCATTTTTCTTGTAGTATATCCATTATATGTTGTATTTTATATCCTACTGACCATTTTAAATTAGGATTTTGTACTACTCCGTCTCTTTTATTCCATCTGTCTTTTATTTCTCTTCCTAGAGCTCCTGGTAGTTTATTAAATAATTTTTTTTCTAGTTCTTGGTCAAATGCGTTTCCACAAATTGTACAATAATAAAAATAATCATTAAAAAAAAATTTAATATGAAACCAGCTACTTATACTTAATTGCTCTAATTTAATTAAAGCATTTCTTTGTAGTATTACTAATCCACTATTTGGATCTTCTCCTGTAATTAAAGTATGTATATTATTAGTAAAATTGTATGGATTTGCTCCCATGGATACTAAGTATTGAAATTCCATCGGAAAATCTTCCTTATATGCTTCCCATAGAGCTTTACCTGATTCTCCTAAAAATGTCTCTAAGTATTTATACATAGTTTCAGCATCTGTATCATTATAAGTTTTTATATAGTCTGCTACTACTATTCCTTTCCAAAGTCTATTACTGAATTCCATCTTTATGGATCATGAGCTGCTATATTTAATATTTTTCCTTGATTACCTCCTTTTTGGATAATAATAGGTTCTTCTATAGGCATTCTTTTCCCTGATGGTTTTATATTGTCTATAGGTTCTCCTGTTGTTCTAAAAACTCTTCTTCTAGGTACATTTCCTGTGCTCGTCTCTACTGTGTATTGTTCTCCTGTTGTTCTTTGAAATAGACTAGAACTAGATGCACTATATTCCATTAATTCTTTTTGGCTTATTGTTGAGTCTAATTCTATTTCTTCATCACTATCTTGTATATCTTCTAATATTTTATCGAAAGAGTCTGATTTCTTTTGGTGTATATGTTCTACTCTATATCCCCAATTATCAGTTCTAGCTTCACATAATTTAAAGTGACTTATAGTTTCTTCTATTGTTAGATCTCCTAACTTACATCCTTTACATCTAAAATTTTTATTTTTATTTTCTCTATGAAGTCTTTTTGCTTCTTCTATAGCTATGTCTACTTCAAATTCTTCTTGTATTAATTCTATGTTCATAAGGGTTGACTCAGTAGTTTCATTTTCATCTAGAGTACTTTCTTCTTCTATGTCTCGTTGTGATGTATAATTATAATTGGTAAATCTTATAGATGTCTCTCCTCTAGAATTAGTGTACATTAGGTGTGACTCTGGCTGTAGAATCCTCTTTCTACTAAGGTCTTCTAATTTCCATTCTAACCCTGCGTATTCTTTAGGATTTATTTTTATAGGTTTAATTAAATTTATTCCTCTATTTCCCTTAATTCTACGACATCTTCTACTTTAATTTTAAACTTAGTATTACTATTATTCGTCATTTTTCCTAAAAATCCTATGCACATTAATAAATTATTACCATTACACATTTCTTCGTATCCTTTAGTCTGTATTCCTATTTTTTTATGTTTTCCAAATTCTGCTAAATTCATTATAAAGTCTGGACTAATATAAAAAATTCCTCCATTATTTGTCACATCTACCTCTGTTAGTCCGATTATTGACTTCTTCATGTCTGACCATCTATCATCATAGATTACTATTAAGACTTTAGTTCCTAATTTTTTTCTAGTTAATCCTTTTAATCCTATTACTATTAATCCCATATGCATTAGCGTCCTTCCAGTATTTTTTATTTGTCTTAAAGCTTCTGGATTTATTAGATTTATAGTAGTAACTTTAGTTTCTATGGCTGACAACTCCTCTTCTCTATAATGTCTATATGCCATCTCCTAGCACTACTCCTAAAAAGTTTATATGGTTTTTACATAATTCCATCTTTTTCTTGCTAATTATTATTCCATTTTCTACGAATAATCTAACTACTGTCTGTAGGTGTCCTAAATGTTCTTTCATATCTTTACTAAATACTAATATATCATCTACATATACTAGGACTTCTTTTAGTTCTTCTACTGTCTTTTTAATTCTTTAATATCACTAGTTAAAACTTCTACCTGTTGCGTTATTTTAGAGACTATTTGGGTTGTCTTTAGTTCTATCTCTTTTGGTTTTTCTGTAATAACTTTAACTAACTTTTCTATTTCCGTCCTTGTAAGTAATTTTTCTAGAATAAATTTGTTAACTAGAGTCTGGACTTTCTTTTCTAATTCTAATTGTTGTGTTTTTAAGTAATCGAGATTTTGTTCTAATTTTTCGAAAGTTTTCTTTTGCTTAGTCTGGGATGCTTCTACCACCTCTAATATTCTAGTAATGTCTTTATTATTTTCTTGTTTCACTAAAATTTATGATTAAATCTACTAATGTGTTCAACTGTTTGTCCTCACTATGTAATATATGGTCTCTGTTACTGAAATTACACTTTATAATACTATGATCTTTTAATGCTCTATATTTCTTTTCTGGGTATACTCTTAAGTCTAAGTATTCTAGATTTTTTAATGTATCTATTTTTCTAGCTTTATTTATTACCCTAACAGAATCTTTATTTTAAAAACTTTCTTCTGGTACTCTATACTAGTTGTAAGTCTTTCTATATCTTCTCTTATACCTTGTAATTCCCACGTTATAGCAGAGATTGTCTCTTCGTTAATCTTACTTTGTAAGAGTCTATTGTTTATTAGTGATAATAATGTTTCTGAATATATTATTTCTAAATATGCACTTAAGGCTTTTTCTACTTATCTATATTCTCCTTTTTTCTCTATATCTCTATACAAATACCAATGATTGATGGTTTTTCTTATTGAAAGAACTTATTGAAAAATTTACTACCCCCCTCTAAGTTTGGTATCAGAGCACCAACCACCTCTCGCTAGAAAATTTTCATATTCCCCTTCTCTTTCATCAAATGCTCCAATCCTTTGTCCAGTCAAAAACTTTTGTAATATAAACTCCTATTGTAAAAAATATTAAGTTTTTAATACCTACCCCCTGGTGTGAAATAGTTTTTGGGGTTCCCCGAAAGGGAAACCTCTCTCCTTCTTCAAACCATATAAGTTATTCACTATGTTTTCTGTACTAATCTCCCTATTATGTAAATTATCTTGTGATTATATGAATATTATGTTTAAGTAATTTCCTTGTCATCATGAATTTGTTATTCTTAGTATATGGTTATTCTCTTAACTTCTTAATAACCTCAATGGATTAACCTGTAAATTCCTAGGTTTTAAAGAGGCCGTTTTAATGTCCAAATGATAAAGGACAATGTTGGTCGTGGTTATCGGGGTGTGGTTAAAGAAGACTGCTATTAAGAACAAAGGTTAAGAGAAAGAAATGAACAGTATAACAAGATTCGCGACTGGACAGAGTCCAGATTAAAAAAAGACTACAGGAGATTCGTGACTGGGCGTGCCAGGTCTTGTGAATCTTGAAATGCGCTATTCTGGAAATTTACCATATCTCCTTCTTCTGAACTATGGACTGGTGACATCCTTGGACTTGGAGATAATTCTGGACTAGGATTCTTGATTATATGCTTGTCTTGTTCTGCTTTTGTTTGGAAAAATCTTTCCAAAGTCTCTTTAACTATACTTTCTATGTTGTCATTTTTTTTCTTTTTTGCAAGTATGCTTTTCTTGGTAGAAGTAGCTCATTGCGTCAGTATCTTTGTCTTCGTCTTGTCTGGAGAGATGAACATCCCTCATCTTCACTTTTTGGCAAAGTGATAGCCATCAACGGATTTGATGAGTCTTTACCGGCTACCGTTTGAACCGGACAAGCTGTATCTTTATCCGATACAGTGGATCTATTTGCATTCATCGGGGAATGCACACCCATCTCATCCATTTTTGTCTGAGATAGAGAACTCTGGGATTGTACTAATTCGAACTTAACTGCTTGTAGTCTTTGTTCTAACAGTCTTGCTTGTTCCAAGAGTTTCATTTTTTCTCGGATGAGTGTCTCTTTCTGCTGGTTAAGTCTTCTGACGGTCCCAGTCATAGTAGAGGGAGTAGTAAATTTTTCAATAATTTCTACCATGGATTACAACATAAAATTTAATTACCCCCCTCTAAGTTTGGTATTACAGGGGGGGTATTCTAATACAGACTAAAGGATAATTTTTTCCTATTGGATTATCGTCGTCTAGTATTTCTTCTTCTTCTAGAATTAAATTCTTTATTTCTCTTTTGCTTTTACAACATGTATTGTTGTCTTGACAATCCTTACAACAACTCTCTTCTTTCTTTTGCAGGTTTATTTGGTCTGGAATAGAGATCTTATTATGTCTGATTCTAGTTTCAGTTTTATGAGCTTATACTGGTGTATGAGTAATATTTTTTAGAAAAATTACTCCATCTCTTGTAATTATGCAACTTTCATTATTATGTAACATAAAGTCTAATCCGATGACAAAGTCTATATTTATATTCAAGTCTTTTACCAATGTGTGTATATATATATATATATATAAATATAAGTCAAATAACAAAAATAAGATAATATATACAGTATATATGTATATGAAAAATAGAGTTTGTACCTTATAGTCTTGTAAAATAGCTTGGGCCACTATACTTGAGCCCTCGTATTGAGTTCTTTTATTAAACTTGCAGATTGACCTGAGAAAAATTGGTATTTCTAAAGAGAATGATTCGGCCTTATGTTTTGAAAACCATTTGAGCCGGTGCAATGGAGCTAAGTTTTTATAAGAGAATGAGTTTTAGCTCCTAAAAGGCGTGTGTTTTAACTCTAAAACTTCCTGCACTTGAGATATAAAAATCAGGCACTTTTACCTTTTCAAGGCCTGCGTTTTGGGGATCTAAAATCTGCATTTTTCTTATATATATAAAAAATCTACTTACCTGTTTCTCTCGAAACATGACATTCCTCATTTGGGAATCTCCTCTGCTAAGTACTATTCTGAAATAATCTGTTATGGGGAAATTAGATTTTTAATAAAAAGAAGTCTTTTAAGTTTTTAATCCTTAGTTTAAAAAAAAAACGTTTATAACCTGAAAAGTGCATAAACAAAAGAGAAAAAAAAGAAATTGACGATCACTATTCTAAGTACTAGCTAAGTCAAGATTAATACCCGAAAAGGGGAAAGGGAGCTAACGTTTAAACTCACTATTATACTTGCTCATTTTACAGAAAACAAATACACTACAAACATACCAAAGAATGTTTACTCAAGAATATAAACATGTATATAAGCCAATACAAAGGTGTAAAAATTTGAAGAGAGGAAGAAGGACGGAGACTCTTGACATTAATGAACTGGGCTACTAAACACGAGCAATAAAGCTGCACTGGTTGCTTCAAGTACTGGGTTGAAATTGGAGTTATATCACAACTCCAATGCACTCCCAAGATTGCACATGAAAAGAAAAAAAATAGAGAAAAGGAATTAGTATTTGCATCTCGATGGATCTTACTAATAGCAACACAACTAGAGTATAACTAACTGAAGTAATCCCCAGAATTTACAACCAAGGCATTTCAATCAATTCTAAAGGAAAAAGAAGTAATCTTGATTCGAACAACAATACAAATGAACACAAAACACTTTATAGGCTGATGAGCCACAAGAAAGTGTATTCATATCATACATAATCCAGTATTAAACGACACTTAAATCCGACAGGTAAGGTACTGAAATCTAAAAAAAACTTTCATTCATTTATGTGACTTAACAACCCATCTCTTAGTTCTTCAAATAAACAAACAAACCAACAACCCTCTCTTTTGGATAGTTACAGCCAAAGACTATATAAGACAGGAACCTTTATACTTAATAATAACCTACCGAAGTCTATAAGAACAAGACCACCAGCTAAAACATGCAATTGCATACCCTTCAATTTTCTATTAAAATGAACTCAACAAAACATCATAGAGAAAATCTCAAGGTAACAATGTACTATATTTAAACAGCCCAAGAATTTTCCCAAATATCAACAGTTTTTAGCATGCTTTATGAGTTTATACCATCAACAACTTAGGATATTTAGGAATAGTGGAAATAACTCAAAGTTCACAACACTTCAGACAGAGAAATCTTGGCAGCTTATTGTTGAAAATTATATATCATACTCCGGGAAACAGGTGTGACAGTCATGGCTACTAGATCCTCAACATCTATAAATTATGAATATAGTAGTTATTCAAACTCAACCATCCTTAGGATTTTCAGCAAAACATTTCAGCTTAACCCGACTCAACATCTTAGAACAACTGAACCACAACTACATATTCTAGTAAAGGACACATTGCTCTGGAAATAAAGTGTGGTTTTCTTTTATTTAAGCAAGTATTTAAACACATAAGACAGGCATAATCACTTATCATCAAGCATGCATTCGAGCTTTAAAAAAAAATAAACACAACGATCTTTTAACGATTAAAATCCCATAAACACACGCACTTCAGACTTCCACTTGTTTTAAACAAAAAAGCACTTAAAAAGGTAAGTTTCCTTGATAAAATCATATTTTTTAGGACACTGGATCCGAGCACATATTCCTCAAATTATTAAGTTAACACATACAATCTTGATAAGAAACTACTTCAATATATTTCCAGGGAAACTTTGCGCATGGCATCTAAACTATCCAAACAGATTTCTATTTACTTTAAAAGGAGCATACATAGTGGCAAATAAGATAATTGATCCACAGGAACCGAACGACAAAAGAAACACAACAATACTTATCACAAAAGAAGATTCAGGCTTTGAGTTATCGCCAATGTAGCAGCACATTGTCTTGGTTTTAACAGGCTCCATAACTCTTTTAAGACTTAAAAGTACTAGAGAGATTGACAAAAGCTTAACTTCTGAGAGTTTAAAACCAATATATATACAAAGCCAGAATCTAGGACTTCGGAGGAATTTAAAATTTAAACAAAAGCTTAACTCCTGAGACTTAAAAGAACTTTAGATCCAGGACCTGTATATATATAATAAAGATAAGTTGACTGGATTCCCCTAACACCAATTTTTAGACAGATCTTTCAATAATCACAAACTGAGACTCCTTAACTGTTAGATGAAGATTTTACAGACGGAAACAAATATTCTAGTCTTATATTGTTAGTAAACTAAGATCAAGATGCTATGTTTCCATAAAAATGATAATTTAGCAGAGAAGATTTTTAGGAAAAAAAAAATAGTCATTTGAGGATATCCCTGAATGGGTGACAAAATTAAACACATATTCAATAGATTCCCTAAATGTTCCTCATTTATTTTTAATCTTCGCTTTATATCCAGCAAGAACAAGGACGCGGATTAAAACGCACATTGCAAAGAAAACTAAATGAAAAAAAGACTTGCAGACTCCAAACACGTATTTTGAAATAGCAAATCAAGACGAAAGATGATAACATTCAAGTAAACAGGGCAACCATTAGGCTAAACATACACTTAGTGGTCATGAAATTATAGCAGCCCAACCTAATGTAAATCTCAAAAAAAAAAAAAAAAATACTAGACCAAGTCCATACCAACATGAAGCAGTCCCTTTTATAAGAATACCATATAAGCATGTAGTTTTACTCTAGGCAGGTTCATACTTTTATTTAAAATTATAATGCATCTTAACACATTAGTTATGATAATAAACATGCTGTGGCTGTGAATGAAACAACCACCGGATCAAGTCACATATCCCATATTTTGTTTTCAGCAAATTAGTAGTTTTTCCATGAGTCACGTTAGCTTTTCTGACACATTGGTTTTCTTACATCTCGGTCAAAAGAACAACCAATTCTAACATAAGCTTAACAGAAACTTAAACGACAGTCGATCACATTCAAGTGACTACCAAAATTGAAAATTAGATCAAGACGAGAGGGGTTACTTTTTTCGGGACAGCGAACTGAGTCTTGTCGTTGTCGAGTCTCCGAATCCGCTTGAAAAGCTCGTTGTTGAGCCGAGAACTTGAAAGAAGATTTTGATAACCAAAGAAAACTTAGAGTTAAGAGGACTTTTTCTGAGAGTAAGAAGCTAAAAAAAAATAGTGTGGAATTTTCTAGTTGTTGAACTTTGTGAAAATAAAGGGATTTTTCAATTCTGGAACTAAAGGGGATTTTTAGCTGTCAAGAAACTTATGAAATAAAGCAATTTTTTCAAATGTTGAACCTGTCTTTAACAGCCCATAGAGGGTTCTATTTATAGCTAGCAACTAAAGGTATCAAATTCAAAATTCGAAATAAGGAATAAGGAGGGAAAACCTCTTTTTTTTTTTTTTTTTTTTTGAGAATTCTAAAATTGAAATGATGAAGTGATGGGGTTCTCACCTTTTTAAAGGTAATTTGAAGGAGAAAGAGTCGTTTGGGGCAGCGATATTGTTGATTCTAGCTCGTATCCATCGGATTGAAGACAAAGTAATCTTCAACCCGAAAGATCTTCGAGTTTTCCCTTTCGCAGTCATCATCAGAGCTGTGACGACTCTCAAACGTAGGGAAAAAGGTGATAGATGGTGTCGTTAGGTTTTCTTTTGGGAGAGAAAAGGGGTTGGTTTGGTTAGTTCATTTGGTTACTGATCACAGGACTTAGAGGGGTTTCTTTAGTTTTAGGTGGGTTTGGGCCGGGTCAAGGGGATTTTGGGCTGGAGCTTTTTGGGCCATAGATTTTAGTTTAGATTTAACAAGAATTGGCTCAAATTGTTAGTAGATGATTTGATTTCCTAATCCCTTTGTACTTCAATCAATTAATTAAAATATGGTTCTTTGTCCTAATTAATTCCCAAATATATACACATATATAAATTATAATACAAGTAATATACGTATTTAGTTTTTAAAATAGAGTAAAAGATGATTAACGTAGTTATAAATAAAATTAAGGGAAAAATGCCAAAGCTGATGTGCCGTGAATTTTGGCACATTTTATGTCTTTTTCACTAGAAGTGTTGCTTGTTTTTAAGTGTATTTACATCGTTTCTTATGTTATTTTGGTGTTTTGTAGGGTTGGTTGACTAAGGAACGGAAATGATAAGAAATGCTGAAAAACGGACAACTTGGAGCAAAAGGACGGTCTGTAACTCGAGTTACGGACCGTAACGTGATCCGTACCCAGAGAGGAAGATCCAGATACGTGCCGCTATAAAGGACGGTCCGTAACTCATGTTACGGGCCGTAACGTGTACCGTAAGTTGAAGGAAATTTCCAGTAAGAAGCCTAAGTGGTGTCACATGTTACGCCCAGAAGGACGGTCCGTGGCGTAACGCATTGGCCACTGAACACTGAAGCCATGATCCGCTAGAAGATACGGACCGTAACCTGTGTTACGGTCCGTCGCAAGAAGCTGTAACGGTTGACCTATATCAAGCTAACAAAGGATGGAACCGAAGGACGGACCGTAACCTGTGTTACGGTCCGTAACAATGCCGCGAAAGGGTGTTTTTGTCCAGAACTTTGGCGTGATTTTTGGCCCTATAAATACTTAAAGTTAGGTTTTTAACATTCATTCTGATCTTTTGGAGCATTAACTTTAAGCCTTGGATATTTGTGAAGTGGTTGGAGCATTTAAAGCACCAACTTCACCTTCATTCCATATTGTATTAGCATTGTAAGTATATTATGTTAACTTTTAAGCTTTCTTTGTTAACCAAAATGATGAGTAGCTAATTTTAATTCTAAGGTTGTGGACCCCATGATGGGTATTATGTGAATGGGTTTCTACTATTGATATATGCATAATGGTTGTTGGTATTCATTCTATCTTTGTGCGTTAGCGTTGGGTAATGATTCCAAGCATTATCCTAAGCCATTATACTAACTTTTCTTGGGAAAAAGAGTTAGTATTGGTAAGATTGAATAACAATGACTCGGGGCGTTAACCCTCGTTTAATAGACTAATTTAGGGATAAGAACAAGTCTAATTGGCATTATTGGTCGCTCTTCGAGTTCAACTCTTTTACATTTGGAAAAATCATAAAGAGGAAATACAGCCTAACTGTTGGGAAACATTAGGAAGTCCTTAAGAGATCAAGTGCATACTCTTAGAACAACCATTAGAAGTATATCGTATTGAAACCTAAAGCATAGTATCTAATCAAAGTGGGGAACACAACCTTAGTCTTTCTCTCCCATTAAGTACAATTTAAGTCAAAGTATTCAATTACATTACACAGCAAATATTTTAAACTATTCGGAATAGGATTAAAGCCTTTAAAGACTAGTATCGCATACAATTAGTACCCTTTTCTCTCCATATTCCCTGTGGGATTCGACCCCAACCTTGTTTGGGTTATTATATTTGACAACGATCGCTTTACGCCATTCATAGGTGTAATTTGAGAGTATCAAATTTTGGCGCCGTTGCTGGGGAATACGGTTTTAAAATTACTGATTGTTGCGTACTCTTCTTTAAAACTTTTTCAATTCCATCACACCTTGTTTGTTGTTGTGGTGAACATGGCAGGAAGACAGAATCGAAATCAAGGAAACCAAGGTGGACTCCAAGTGAACCCACCTGCACCAGAAGAGGATGAAGATGAGAATATATTTGCGAAATTCATCAATGAAGCTGATTATGCTTCTGCTGTGGTCCCTCCTAGGACTGGAAATGCTACTTTCAAAATTGATAGTTCTATCTATCAGCTGCTGAAACTTGAAGGTTATTTCCGAAATTCTTCGGAGGATTGTCCACTCCGACATTTGAAGAACTTCCTGCACGTGTGTGCTCAACAATCCCAAGGTACTGTTTCTGCTGATGCACTTCGGTTTCGGGTCTTCAAATATTCCTTGGCTGGCCAAGCAAGGGAATGGTATGAAAAGCTTCCCAGCAATTCTATTCATACCTGGAGCAAGCTAGCCAATACATTTCTGAAGAAGTGGTTCCCACCAAGCAAAAAGGCTGAACTTTGAGATAAGATCTTTGAGTTCAAACAACTCCTAGGGGAACAATTATATTCGACATGGGAGCGGTTCAAGTACTATCTTGCTCAATCTCCAACTCACGGGTTTCCGGATGCTATTCTCATCGAGAAATTCTACAAGGGCTTAGATACAATGAATCAGATTGCTGTCAATACTGTCGGGGGAGGATGCTTCATGGACAAGTCATTTATCAACATCACATGTTTGCTTGATAAACTCACCACCCACAATCAAGCTTGGCATTCAACTGATAGTGAGAGTCTCTCTTATGGTAGTCCATCACTAGCTGCTGTTGCAAAAGAAAACCATAAGAGAGATCATGCCTTTGCTCAATTGCAAACCACGGTGGATCTATTATCAAAGAATTGAGCAGAAAAGGATGCACAAGGGGTAAATGTTGTTGAGGAGTTACCACCTCATCCATAGGGGATGTATCAAGTCCCTGAGGGGATGTACCAAGATGGGCAACAACATTATGAAGATGCTAATTATGTCAACAACTCGCAAGGGGGTTATCAAAGGCAAAATTATCAAGGTATGGGCCATCACCCATGGCAAAAGCCTCAACACCAATTGCAGGGGAATAATTATAGCAGAAATGATCAGGGAAATCCAAATCAAGGGAATTACAATAACAACAATTATAGCAACAAGAGCTCTAACCCCTACATTCCACCAAGGGGGCAAGCATCAAGTTCCCAACAGTGGAGAGACAATTCAGCTAGCAACTCTGCTAGCAATGCTGCTAATGATTCTGCGGAGCTGAAAAGTATGATGCAGAAAATGCTAATGAATCAGGACAGAACTGAGAGTACAATAAAGGGAATGTCTCAGGTTCAACTATCTCATTCAGCTGCCATTCAGAAGTTTGAATCTCAATTCAAAGATCTTTCCAGAGAAGTGCATACTCCTCAACGTGGACAACTTCCAAGTGATACAGTTCCAAATCCGAAAGGTAGTGGGGTAAACTCTGTGGAGCATGTAGCTGCTATTAGCACTCGAAGTGGAAAAATACTTCAAGGTGCTAATAAAAAGGTGATTGATATAGAGCCAATTGTTGAAGAAGAGGCACAACCTGATGTATCTGATGTTATTGTGGAGGAAGAAACAGAGGAGGAAGTCTCTATTATAGCTGAAGAGGAGCAAAATCTTGATAATCTCAAGGCACAAGGAGAAAAACATGAAAAGGGGAAGGAAAAACTTTCTGGCGCTCTACACCCTTTGACTCAAATGTTCAAATCTTCACCGCCTTTTCCTCAAAGGCTAGTGAGGAAAACAGAAGATGATAAGTGTTATATCCCGTATTTTTGAACCTCGGAGCATCTGCTGGGGTGGGGCCCATATACCGAGATTTTTTTGGAACATCTGAAAAGTCGTATGAATCACATATGTAAAGTTAAACACAACTCATGAAGTACCTTTGGACCAAATCAAAGTGGAAACCCTCCAAACGAATATTTTTAAGAAAACGTTTTCGGGTGACCTGACTTTGGGGGGCAAAAACTGTATTGTAAGTTTGGAATTTCGAAAATACCTTGAAATAGAAGTTGTAGATAATTGAATTAGCTTTCCATCCATAGGTCGTGGGTTCCCAGGTGACGTCGGTACAAGGAGATATGAACGTTTTAAGGTCGAAAGGTCAGTGGGCTAGGCCCAACTCGGGACCAACCGAGTTGGCCCAAAAAAAAAAATGAAAAACAATTCAGGCCCAAGTGAGGAGCCATTCGGCCATGGTCCATAAAAAGGATCCAAGCCCATGGAATTAAGTCATGTGGTCAATGAATAAAAGACCACTTAATCATCCAAATTCCATAGAACTTTCAAGAGAAAGAATAGGAGGAAAAACAAGAGAAAAACAAGAACAAAAAGAGGGCATTTCGGGTTTGGCCATAGAAAAATCACCCCTCAAAATCTTGCCTCTAAAATTATTTTCTTTTTGAATTCCTACTAAATTAAGTGTCCTCTACAACTTGGTGTAATTGTTTTGGAAGAAGGAGCACTTATTTCTTCAAGTTGACAACTTGTTCAAGTGAAGAAGTTTGTAGAAAAAGGTAAGAATCAATTCCTTTTTCTTATGTTATGAAGGTTTGTTTATGTTGTGGTATGTGGAAATGAGTAGAAATTATGGAAATAAGGAAGTTTGCAAAGTGGGTATGTATATATATATGTAGCCATGGGTGTATATATGTTGTATACATATATGAGTTGAATTTTATGTTGCATTCTAGTTGTGGTTATGATGGAAATTATATTGGGAATGAAAGTTGAATGAATTTTGGTTGAAGTTGGAATGTAGATGATTATGTCACTTTAGAATAATTTTGTGATATTATGGAAATGAAGTTGTTAAGATGTGAATTATGATTATGGTTGATGAATTTGGAAGTTGGAAACTTGTTATGAAGTTGTATGCCAAAGATTTGATGTTTTGCATAAGTTATGATTTTGGCGGAAGATTGTATATCATGTATATCGAGTGTATATCTTAAGGAAAACGATATGAAATGTTTCTAGAACTATATGGTGATGATCATGATGGTTGTTGAATATGAAATTATTGATCTTAGTTGAAAGTTGGGTTGAATTGAAGATTATGTCAACTTGTGAGAAAAATGACTAGTTGAAGGATATTTGTGTTTTTAATGTTCATTGTTGATATTGTTGTTGTCGTTTGGGTTGTTGTTGATGATTTATAGCCGAGTTGAATTCTCGGGGTGTCATATGTATAGGGGAAGTGCTGCCGAAATTTCGGTAGCCAAATATGCTTAAAGTTGAAATAATGGCATTAATAATTCACAATTGGTAAACTTGACCAATTGCAGTTTTTCGACGAAACGGGAAGTGAGTTTGGAAAGGCTTAAGGAGCGCGAAAGGTATGTAAAGCAACCCCAATTCTTCCCTTGGCATGCCCCTAGTGTGTTAGGGTCGGATCCGGGCCTCGAAGGACCTCTTGGCCCTCGGAATCCGCAAGACAAAATTTCAGTTTTTCCTTCAGTAGAATTGAACCATTTTGATACGCTTTTTCTGAAATTATGCAATTTTGCTCTAAATTATTCAGAAAATCATAGAATGTTTGTATAACCTTTTTAGGTGATACTATATGCTTAGAGGGCACAATTTGAGCCCGCCGCCTTGTTTGTCCCAAGGCGGGCCCGCTATTTACGGTTTTGCCCCTAATGTGTTAAAGCTTCCTTTTTAAGCGATTTTTGAAAGAAATGTTTTAATTACCCTACTAATCGCTTAACGAATATTATTTTAAATATTCTGTTAAATATTATAAATTATTTTGACACTCGGAATGACTTCGGGAAAGTTATACTTCTGTAATTTATTATGATATCCGAAATACATTTATTATGATTCCGTCCGACCCCATTGGATTTGTTTGTCTTCGATACGCTTCATCGAGTCTTTGAAAACATTTATTATATTTTTAAATTGCATTAGTCTCTCACTACTCCACTCGTGGATGTCCCAATGTTTCCCACACTGAGCCCGGGCCAGGATATGTTGTCAAGCGTAATTCTCTGCATTGTTCGCCGCGTCCCGATGTGAGGGGGCAGGTATACGCGTACATGGGTCTGTGGAGTATGATGTGCCATGTCCGTCTATTCTGATCTGATCTGTATGGCCATTTTGATATGACATTATATGATACGGGGCCACGCCCCTTTTTCTGATTCCTCTGTATAGTGGCACCAGCGTCGGGAGGGTGGCCACATTCTGTCTGCCGAGTCCCGTGTCAGGGACCGGATATGATATGATATGACATATGTTTCTGTACGCATTCTGTCTGTTTTGGAAATATGCATTTGACACTCTGGATTTTGTACTCATTTTCTGTAACCATTATGATTTGACTTCTGTGATTCCGCTTTACATATTCATTACATATTTCGTACTGACCCCCTTTCTTCGGGGGCTGCGTTTTCATGCCGCGCAGGTACTGACGACAGGTTCGCTGATCCACACGTTTAGGATCCTATTTCTGCTATTTGGGGCGCTCTCTTCTACAGAGCCCATCTTTTGGTACAGTCTGTCACTGCTATCTGGATATGTACTTTGTTCAGGGTATGACGGGGCCCTGTCCCGTCTTATGATTATGATATGTTCTGTAGAGGTCTGTGGATACAACTTTGTGGGTTCTGTACATATGTTTGGGATATTCTGTTCTGTGATGGCCTTATCGGCCTATGTGTGCCAAGTCTGCTTTTCTGCTAAGTTCTGTAGCGACCACTAATATTATTATTATATTATTATTCTGTTAATATGCTAATTTGGGGTATCGGGTATGTATAGGTGCCCAGCTCGGGCACTGGTCGCGGCCCACGGGGTTGGGTCGTGACAATAAGTGTTTGCGATTTTATGATCAACTCAAGCACATTCCTTTCATGGACGCTGTCCAAGAAATGCCTGGGTTTGCTAAGTATTTGAAGGATCTCTTAACAAAGAAGAAGAAGCCATTGAAACACGACACTGTTGGTATCACTCATCGCGTCAGTGCTATTATTTCCAAGACCACAGTGCAAAAAAGGGAAGATCCTGGAGCATTCACCATTCCGTGCACCATAGGCAGCAGGATTTTGCCAAGGCGTTGTGTGATAACGGGGCTAGCATAAATCTTATGCCCCTTGAGATTTTCAAGAGATCAGGATTAGGGATACCAAGGCCTACTACCATGAGGTTGCAGATGGCTGACAGGTCGATAAAAAATCCAGTTGGGGTAGTTGATGATGTGCTTGTTAAAATTGGGGAATTCCTACTACCGGCAGATTTCGTGATTCTTGACTGTGCCGTTGATCAAGAAATTCCTATTATTCTGGGGAGACCTTTCCTTGCTACAGGGAGGGCTCTTATGGATTCAGAGAAGAATGAAATCAAGTTCTGGTTTAACGATGAGGAGGTGACTTTTCACGCCAGCAAGGGTATTAAATTGCCTAGTCTTTATCAAAGTATTTCAGTCATTAATTCTTTTGATGTGGTGGATGAAGCGGTAGAATTCAAGACGGAGGAAGAATGCTTGGGTGAAGCATTATCGGCCATCTTGGTAAATTTTGAAGCAGAAGAAATGGAGGGATATATTGAGACGGTGAATTCACTCACCGCTCTGGGGTCTTACTCTTATTAGCCCAAGAAATTGTCTCTTGATTTAGAGAAGCGAACAACTCCTCCAGCAAAACCGTCAATTATTGAGCCACCGAAGTTGGAGCTCAAGCAACTTCCATCCCATCTTAGATATGAGTTTCTTGGAGCAAATGTCACTCTCCCAGTTATTGTGTCATCACTTCTGAATGAGGGCCAAACTCATAGACTCATCGCAGTTTTGAGGAAACATTTGAGAGCTTTGGCTTGGATTATTGCAAACATCCGGGGGATTCCCTCTGAAATTTGTGAGCACCGAATTCAGTTGGAAGAGAAAAGTTCACCAAGTGTTGTGCATCAGAGAAGCATCGGTGGTAAAGATAGAGATTATTAAGTGGCTAGATGCTGGGGTGGTTTACCCGATTGCCAACAGTCCATGGGTAAGTCCAGTCCAATGTGTGCCAAAGAAAGGGGGCATCACTGTTGTCCCTAATTCTAAAAATGAGTTGATTCCTACAAGAACTGTCACCCATTGGAGAGTGTGTATGGACTACAAAAAGCTGAACACTGCATCTTGCAAGGATCATTTCCCGATGCCTTTTATTGATCAAATGCTTGATCGGCTAGCTGGAAGGTCTTATTAGTGTTTCTTGGATGGGTACTCAGGTTACAACCAAATCAACATTGCATTGGAAGACCAAGAAAATGCTACTTTCACTTGTCCCTATGGGACATTCGCTTTCAGCCGAATGCCATTTGGTCTTTGCAATGCCCCAGCTACTTTCCAACGATACATGATGTCCATATTCTCTGACATGGTTGAACACTTTCTTAAAGTATTCATGGATGACTTCTCTGTGGTGGAAGATTCATTCAATGAATGTTTAGACCATCTTGATCGGGTGCTACAAAGGTGTGAGGAGACAAACCTCGTTCTCAACTGGGAAAAGTGTCATTTTATGGTAAAAGAGGGAATTGTCATTGGCCATAAGATTTTCGAAAGAGGGATTGAGGTTGACCAAGCCAAAATCGATGTGATTTCAAAACTCCCTCCACCCATCTCAGTAAAAAGGGTTCGCGTTTCTTGGGGCACGCCGGATTCTATAGAAGATTTATCAAAGACTTCTCCAAAATTGCAAATCCAATGTACAAACTCTTGGAAAATGAGTCCAAATTTAACTTTGATGAGAAGTGCATCAAGGCTTTCGACGAGTTGAAGTTAAAATTGACCTCAGCCCCTATTGTTGTGTCCCCGGATTGGTCGTTGCCCTTTGAATTAATGTGTGATGCCAGTGGTCTTGCAATTGGCGCCGTGCTTGGTCAGCGGCTCAACAAAATCTTGCACCCAATTTATTATGCCAGCAAAACACTAAATGGAGCTCAACTGAACTATACAGTAACAGAGCAGGAACTACTTGCTATTGTTTATGCCTTTGAAAAGTTCCGGGCTTATTTATTGGGTGCCAAGGTAGTGGTTCACACTGACCATGCTGCCCTGCGGTACTTAATGGCTAAAAAGGATGCTAAGCCTCGGTTGATAAGATGGGTGTTGTTGCTACAAGAATTTGACTCTAAAGTCAAAGACCGAAAAAGGTCAGAAAATCAAGTAGCTGACCATCTCTCCAGACTTGAAGCACCAGGGAGACCGATTAATGTGCTGGATATTGATGACACTTTTCCGAATGAAAGATTCTTGGCAGTCTCCAGTGATGTGGCACCCTGGTATGCTGATATTGCCAATTATTTGGTAACTGGCATTATTCCTGAAGATTTGAAGGCATATCAAAAGAAGAAATTCTTGAGAGATTGTTGACAATATTATTGGGATGAGCCTTACTTATTCAGGACTTGTGCAGACAATATGATCAGAAGATGTGTGGCTGAATCTGAGGTGATGGATATTTTGAAGGCTTGTCGTGATTCTCCGATTGGTGGGCATCACAGTGGAAATAAAACTGCAGCCAAGGTGCTAGAGTGTGGCTACTATTGGCCAGCCATCTATCGTGATGTGAATATGTTGGCACATTCTTGTGATAAATGTCAGCGCCAGCGCACAATAGGCCGGAAGCATAAAACACCGATGAATTTTGTGCTTGAGGTGGAGCTCTTTGATGTGTGGGGCATTGATTTTATGGGGCCCTTTGTGAGCTCATATGACCTGAGATATATTCTTGTTGCAGTAGATTATGTATCCAAGTGGGTGGAGGCGGTGGCCTTGCCTAACAATGATGGTAGGAGAGTCATTGCCTTTCTAAAAAATAACATCTTTACTAGATTTGGCACTCCTAGAGCTATTATTAGTGATGGTGGTTCTCATTTCTGCAACAAACCATTCGCTGATCTTCTTGAAAAATATGGCGTGCATCACAGGGTTGTCACTCCACATCATCCCCAGACGAGTGGTCAGGTTGAAGTCTCCAACAGAGAGATAAAGAGCATCTTGGCAAAGACGGTCAATGTGAATTGCACTGACTGGTCCAAAAAGTTAGATGATGCTCTATGGGCATATCGCACAGCGTTCAAAACGCCTATTGGGACTTCACCGTATAAGTTGGTATTTGGGAAGGCATGTCATTTTCCTATTGAACTTGAGCATAAGGCCCTTTGGGCATTGAAAAAGCTGAACATGGATTGGCAAGAAGCAACAAAGTTGAGGTTGTTTCAAATCAATGAGATGGATGAATTTAGGTACAATGCCTATGAAAGTGCAACATTGTACAAGGAAAAGATGAAATACTATCATGACTCGAAGATCCTCAAAAGGGATTTTCAGCCGAAGGACTTGGTCTTGTTCTACAATTCACGCCTAAAGTTCTTTCCGGGCAAGCTAAAGTCTCGATGGTCCGGTCCGTTTGAAATTGTAAGTGTTTCCCCAAATGGAAGTGTCATTGAGGTGAAAACCGAGGATGGCACTCAGACTTTTAAAGTGAATGCACAAAGAGTGAAGCACTACCATTGGTGCATTGATGATGGTAAAGTGGTTGATTGGTATCGTTTGAAACACGGTTCCTGAACTGGAAATTAGGGTATCACGTCGAGCCGTGACGTTAAACCAAGCGATGTGTGGGAGGCAACCCACATTTACTACTTTATAAATACTTTAAATATCGTATTTCCTTTGTTTTCTTTTATGTTTTTGATGTTTTCTGATGTGGTAGGATTCTGAGGACTGAAGAGGCCAAAAGAAAGTAAGTGCTAAAGTTTGCAATGAAAGGCTGCTCCACGTTACGGCCCGTAACTCATGTTACGGTTCATATAATGGAGCGTAACAAGATGAAAAAAAAAGCAGCAATTACTGAAGGACGAGGGAAAAGTGTTACGGTCTGAGTTACGGACCGTCGAATCGCGTTACGGACCGTAACACATGAGCGTAACCGTGACAGAAATATGGGAAACCACTGGAAAAATTGCACCCGTTACGCCAGGTAATACGGACCGTAACACGAGTTACGGTCCGTCGGCTGTATTGCCATGTCATTAATGAAAAATGAAAACGGGGTCGTTTGGTTGACTGTAACACGGGCTACGTCTCGTACCTTGTGTTATGGTCCGTAACTCGAAGCGTAACGGTCGGGCATGTTTAAATACATCACCCGACGGTTACACTTCAAATTCAAACGGAACTTTTCCTCTTTTTAACTCCCCCTCTACCTCATAACCATCCTCATCCTCTCTTCATCTCCCTCTCACCATCTCTCCACCATTACCTTACCATAGTTGTTGTTTTTCTCGTCAAAGTCCGTTGCTGTTTTGGTTTAGTCTCAAGTTTTCATCCAAGCATCGTCCACGATTAGGTATGATGATGTGTTGACTCTCTCTAGTCTTTCATCTATCGATAGGATTGGCATGATCTTCCATGATTAAATTCGTATACCATGCCATGTAGTTATGATTTTGAATCCCCATTGAATAATTGTGCGGGATTTAACAATGGTGGGGGGTTGGGTTTGGTATGATTGTTGTTTGAGAGACTGGTAGGCACAAGGACATTGTCTCCCACTGAGTCGGAGGGCATCCCGATTGAAAGTTTCATTCGTGAAACTACTAAATTGGTTTGCCCGCCAACTGTTCGATAAAAGGTTTCAAAGAAAACTTGGATAAAATCGGGTGAAGTCTGAGTAACCCGAGGTATGTGAGGGGATCAACTGGTGTTTTACACCATACCCCAAGGATCATAAAGTTGAAAATCTTGGCCTCGTGCTTCAACGGGAAAATTTGGCTACGCTGAGCATTTGTGGAATGTTGCCCGACGTTCAGTGTTCTGGGCCGTAACGTGTGTTACGGACCGTAACACCCCATCGTAACACTTATGATTTCATGAAAACTTTCTAGAAATTTGGGTGACATTACGGTAAGGTGTTACGGACCGTAACACGGTTGACGGACCATAACATCATACCGTAACACCTATGATTTCCCCAAAACTTTCTGGAAATTTGGGTCAGGTTACGGTCAGGTGTTATGAACCGTAACACATGTTACAGTCCGTAACATCATACCGTAACACCTATGATTTCCAGAAAAATTTCTGGAAATTTGGGTCACGTTACGGTAAGCTGTTACGGACCGTAACACGTATGACGGTCCGTCGAACGTGTTACGTTTCCTGTGTTATAAATTAACAAAATGAGTTACGGTTGAAGATACGGCCCGTAACACCATCGACGGTCCGTCGACCGTGTTACGGTGCATGAGCTAATTGAAGTCCTGAACTTCAACCAATAAGTTGTATAATTGAAAAGCTTCTTGTGTATCATAGCTAACTTTGCCTTCAACAGGTATGGGTAACCCAAGGCAAGGAAAGAAGGTTGCACCTAAGGTTGCCGGCAGAGGAAAAGGTCGCGATGCAAGAAAAGTAACCTCACGGTTGCGCGATGAAGATCAACTCAAAGACACAAGGGCTACAAAGAAGCCCGCTGCACCTAGCAGGCTAGCCTCACCATCTGAAAGTTCCTCCTCGTCTGATGAGGAGAGTTCTTCTAGTTATTCGAGCCATAGTAGACCCAGGGAGGCTGTCACACCACCACACCGGCCTCAACCACCCATTAGACAACCTACTGCGGAGGAGCGCGAATAAGAGCGCGAGCAGGAAAGAAGAGAGACTAACATCCAGATGAGGGTTGTGTATGAGCAGGACCTCCGGTTTTCTGTGGAGGGGTCTAAAGAACTATACAACAAAGGGTGTGAGCTAGCAAAGCATGAGGGGCAAGTATTTTCGAGGAATGGAACGTCAGCTTCGATGGTCTCGATGGATATCCGGGCATCCGTGACACTCTCCGCTTCCACAAGTTAGAGTTTTTGAAAAACCCTGTGGGGTCCTACATCCCGGCTCTTGTTCAGGAATTCTACACTTCTTATGGGGCTGTTGTATTCAAAGCACAGAAAAAAGGGCAGCGCGCAACTCAAGTGTCGTCCATGAATGAGGTAGTAGTGCGCAAAAATAAGATTGATGTTTCTCCGATGGCCATCAATAAAGTAATATTCGGGGAAGATTATATTGCGCCTACAGCGGCGGAAGAAGGAGAGTTTGTCTACAAAATTGCACAGAAAGATACAATGTCAGTCAGAAAATGGGTGGCCTCAGTGATTGCACGGTCGGCAGATCCCGAATGGGCAATAGTGCCAAAGTTGACAGCCACTACGAGGATTTGGAAAAACACCCTCACACTTGAGGCAAAGTTTTGGTGGCAGATTGTTCTGTTCCGCATCCGTCCTACCCAGGCAGATAATTATTTGACCCCGGACAGAGCTGTTCTTGTGGCTGCCCTTATGTCGAGGTATAAGATCAACATCGGAAGACTGGTATCCGCAGAACTCCGGGAGAGAGCCACACAACCAGCCACTTCCCTGATTCATCCATGTTTGCTCACATTCTTATGCCTGCGCGAGGAACCAGAACCCCTCCCCTTTATCGACCACAGTATGATTGCCAGGAGTATCTATGATATCACAAAGGGCAGAGATGATATGTTGGGCCAAGGTACAATGCCATCAGCCTCGTCTTCTGATGTGACGGAGGGGCCAACGGGATTAGATGTTCTACCCTTAGCTATCATGGGTGCTGAGGCAACTGTTGCGGGTCAGCCCACAGATTCTGAGGCTCCACCGGCTGACTATGCTCCACAGCCCATGCCAGCTCCAGCTCCACCTACTTCGAGTGGTCCTACCTCTTCCACTGGAGTGAGCCCAGCACCGGCTCAGCCCATACCGGGGGGCCCACCCGAACTTGCAAGAAAGATGATTTTCAACCGAGATAATTTTGGGGCAGTGGTCCTGCAAGCAGATAGAACAGATAGGAAGGTCAAGCAGCTCATGACCGAGCTGAAATTGTACACAAAAAAGGCTATTGATGCAGCGTTAATGCCGATAAAAGAACAGATGGCTGATGACCACCTACAGATCCACTCTCGGATAGATGGTATTGAGAACAGAATGACGAAGCTGACTAAGACACACCCCGCTGTGGAATTGGGGACTGTTCAGAGTGAGTTGCGGACACTAAAGGATGATGTGCAGAAATTGAAGGCACAGGAAGTGGCTGTTGTGATGGACCAGATTCTGAAAGTACACACAGAGTTGGTACAGAGCTTATATCAGCCGGTTCAGAGTCTACTTGGGGATGATGAGATCGAGGAAACAATTGATGAAGAGCAAGAGGAGGATTTGGAAGAAGATACCCACTCTTTGGCTAAAGGGAAGCGCAAGAGAGTTACGCTAGATGATGAAAACCTTGACCCCATTCTCAAGAGTCTTGATCCGTTTGATGCCTTACGCCCACAGAATGAGGAGGAGGAGCGGCGAACATTGAAGAAGATCCGACACGAGTCCCGGCTGAGTTCTGACACCACTGGAGCGACTTCTAGCTCAACCCATCCCATTGAGCCGGCTCACCATACTTCTACTCCACCCACTGAGACTGGGACTTCTAGTGTTGGCAATCCTGATACCACCGCTGCTCTTACCTCCGAGGTTATCCAACCTTATGATGCTGCAGCAGATCCAAGCGCCTAGTGCGCTCCAGGGTGGCCCTACATTCTATTGATGGATTATATAGATGCCTTGAGGGCAATGCATGTTTTTAAGTTGGGGGTGTAGGGAAATTGCTGGTATTTTTGGTATTGTTTTGGTATCGGATATTGTTCGGTATTGTTTCTGTTTTTGTTGGTATTGTTTTTATCTTAAATTGTGATATTAAGTATGTGTTTAGGACCCTCTTCGGCTGTTCTTTGCCATGTGTTATTTTCCCGAAGAGTGTTATTTTATGTTGAACCTGGCATGTTTAGGATGTTTAGTTAAAAGTAAAGTAAGGATGACTTAAGTGGTGGTGGTCCGTGTTTTCTGGCATATCTAAAAGTGTTTTACGAGTAAATGATATCCCTCCGAAACATAATTTGTGATGTACATCAAGAATGGGTTGTTGATATTGACATGTATGGTTCTTTTAATGACATTGCAAATAAAGGGTGTCCATGTGTATGGAATCTTCAAACGGAAGTCAAGTCAGAGTATTAAAACAATCCTTATGCCATTGTGTTGTGAGTTCTTAGTTTCTATGTGTGTATGATGCTTGTAATCTAGAACTTTCCCGGTTGGTCGTGCGTGAATTCGAAGGAGAGTTTGATTGTGAAGTGATCTTAGGCTTTCTTTGTATTGATTCCAGAGCCTGTTTATCTTAAATGAGCCTAGCCTGTACAGAAAATGATCCCTAGTCTCCTATTTTGAGCCTATAGACTTTTTCTTTGATTAGCCGTTAACTAACCTACACCCCTTTTGTGAATAAACCCATTTGGCACCAAGTCCCTCCTTGACACTAAAGAATGACAAAAGAGGCTAAAGCCTAAGTTGAGGGTGATAAGCGAAAGATGCAGAAAATGAGGCCAAAGGACTGTTGGGGGTGATCGTGAGTATTGCGGGGCATGATTCGGTATGGTGAGAATAGATATTAAAAAAAAAAGAAAAAAATGGTGTATATATATATAGATATATAAGTTCTAAATAAATCCACTGTCACACCCCTTTTTAACCGGGTTGATTTAAGGAAGTATGACGTATTGGTGATTCCTATTTATTTTGTTTTAAGGAGTCGTCACCTAATTAATTTAACGGTGAATTAGGACACCAAGATGTTAACTAAGGTAAAGTTAAAACTAAACATCCGTTAATAGTCTGCTTAACCAGGATGATTCTAGGTAAGGGCTCTATATTATCCTAAAGGGAAGGGATTAGGCATCCTTTAGAATCCGTTAACTTACGGTTATCCGACCAAACTTAGGTTAATTAATTAAATTAAATATAATACTTTAAGTCTTAAGAAAATAGATCGTAAATGCTATTAAGGTTTTAAGAAAATAATAATGCTATTTAGACTAACTTGTAAAGATACACAGTAGTAGTCCACTTAAGATAAACTTATAAATGTTATTAAGCTTAAAATAATAATTTTTATTGTAAAATGAGACTGACAAAATATAATGATTTGTATATAAATAGAAGCTTTTAAAAGAAAACCTAACCAATATGACATTATATCAGTATAATAGTGTAAGAAATCTAGACTTGTTTTAAAAAAAATAAAATAGAATGCAAAGGTGATGAATTTCTTTCTCTTTTTTACTGATTTATTTAATTATGCTCGGCTAAAAATAGACGTGATTGATTCAAACTTGAAAAGTTATTTATAAAATACTTGAGTTTATACTTGCGTATTAGTGACATTTTAAAAATGTATATGATAATAAGAATAAAATATGATTCCCTTTACTTAAATATAATCATGCTATTTTGCAAATCAACTATTCCAAATAAAATAAAACATGAAAGCGAAAAGAATAAAGCTTATGAAATTAATTGTTAATCTTCCTTAAACTAACTACCCATTACTAAAACTAAATCTACTAATTAATTAGGATTTATCTAAATTAAGAAAACAAAACAAACAAAGAGTAGTTGCATAATATAAATTAATATGCACAAAATAAATAGAGGAATAGATAATTTAAATGGGCTCAGCCCATTTTAAAGAGAGCTGCTGCAATCGGGCGTGGAGCCAGCTCCCATTCAAAACTGCTACAGTATGTTTTGCTGCTGTTGGGCCTCAAACCAGCAGAAATTTCATAAATTGTTGCGGATGGGTTGGACACGGAGGAGATTTCGTTGGGCTTTTATCCCAACACCGAATGTGGAAGAGGAACGAGTCCCTCGGACTCGTATGTGATGGTCATGCATAAAAAAAACAAAAGAAAGGATTAGTATATAATTTCGACAAAACGAGAGATCACATTATGTTGAAAGAGGCAAATTCAGAACACATTTGGCACAGGTTGGTGATTTCTTTAAATAAGTATGGAAAGGTGCTAGTGCATTTCTACATGTTAACCTCAAGTTATGGTAAAAGAAAAACACGAGCCTAAACTGGGCATTTAAACCACTAAGGCAGGAATACTTTAGTGACAAAATCTGATCCAACCACTTAGCAGGCAACATATCAAGTAAAATAGATCTTAAAGAAGATTCTAGGCTAGCTTATTTATTTCAAAGGGACGCAACTAAAAGGATACCTAAGCCTTTCATGTTCAGGTTACTAGAGACTTATTCTAAAGAGGCAGTTTTGAATCAAAGGAAATAAGCAAATCTAATTTTGGAAAGAGAAGAAGAAGCCTGAAAATCGTACAAGAAGCTTAGCTGAACCCAAATTCAAGTCATACTAATAAGCTAAACGCGTGACTGGAAAGTACACTGATTATACCACAAAACCAAATATTTATATAAATCAATTCTAGAGGACAAATAGAAAAGAGACAGCCAACTTGACTCAGGTGTATTCCTACTTATGTTAAGGCAGAAACAAGCGACAACTTCATATCAAAACTTAATTTATACGAAGATTTATAATTTAAGAGACTATTAATAAACTTAAGCAAATGTTGCTTCAGAATTACGCCAAGACTACTAAATCACTCATGCCAGAACAAGGTGAAAGGGCAGAATAAATTGACGCGACCATATACACAACTTATGTCCATAACGAGCTAAAGATAGGTATTCAACAAATTCCAGCCATTCATCGATCTTTGTTATCGATAGTTGAAGTCTAAATATTTATCAATCTTAACTAAACTGTGGGGGAAGGGTATAAGAAAGGGAAAACATAGTCAGTTGAAAAAAAAGATTCGTATAGCCATCAAAATGAACTCAGAACTGAGCAGGAAAAGGGATCGATTCCATGCCTTATACATATAGCAACCAGATAAAAGCTAAAACAAATATGAAGTCAAATAGACCAATAAGTGCTCGTAAACAGAATCAAAATAGCCAGCGAGTTCGACTATGACTTCACATTCTCAAACCCAACCTTAACACATGATGTTGAACCTCAGCCAAACTAATCTGATTACCACATTTTCATAGAACATAATTGAAACCAAAAGGGAATCTAAGCTGGGGACTTGGGAACAAGGGAAAACGCACTCATATTAGCATTGTCTCTTCCCTATATAATTAAACCAGGCAGCTAACCGCACCACAAGCTACAGACCAAGACTATTGATTCAAATTAAGGGAATGCTCAGTACAAATTAAACTAGCAGCAAATACACCATATGAGGGACACTTAGACTTGAAAAAATGGGTTCATAACTGATTTATATTATCTGAATTCAATAAAAGGAAAACTATGCTAAGTTAGACTATCGATTACACCAAACAGCACGCGACCCTAAACAGTAACAACATCGCATGCTTATGACTGAACTATCTCCATACTAAGCGAACAAGTTATAAACATGCTAACTAGTTACCAGCATGCACTAATTATTCAATAGATATACATGAAAACTAAAGGCTGAAACTGAAAAAAAAAAAAAAGAGGTATTGGAGATCACTACACAACAACAAATAGATCTCTTTTTCTACCAAGGCATATTCGTTTTTCGCAATTTACACAGTCTATGCATTAGCAGGCAAAATAATGTATCCATTTATATTTCTTGATTATGCCATAAAAGAAATTGACTTCTAATACATAATGAAAAAGATGAACGGGAGTTTGACGCTACTTTCACTTCTCATACAGCTTAAACATAATACATCTTAGGAGAACAATGTGACTTAAAGCTAGCACAAACAATCGTATTCAGTTCATACTCATTATCCCTCTAAACAAAACAAACTTACTCTGAAACTTAGGACCCCAAACTTACATGACTTCATATTTTAGATTAACACGGTAGAGAAGTTTAAAGCCAAAACACGCAAAACAACTGTATAGTCAAACAACCAACCTATACTCATTGCTAGATTTAAATAGGCAGAAGACAGAACTTAGGAGAATAACTAAATCCAGCACACATAATTAGAGAAGATAATAAAACATGAACACCACAAAACTAAAAATAACACAATGGAATTAAAACAGAATTGCAAAATTAAAGGAGAAGGAGGGGAAATTGCTGACCTTCTTCGGGTGCAGCGAAGTGAGACTTCGGATCCTTCAATCTACTCGAATACTATCGAATCGGAATTTGCGATGCTCGGATTTGCAACAACACAAAGCAAATAAAAGCAGAAAACGAAAACAAATGTTCTAGAATTTTGACTAGCTATTTTGAGACTACGATTTACTAAAGCAACTGGTTTTTACGGAGATTTTGAGGCGGATAATGAACTAGTATTATTAGTGATTTTACCACTGCAAAAAATAAACTTGTTCCTTGCTTTCCGGGGTTTTTGGGGGTTTCCAGCCTCGTATCTTTCCGCCCCAAAGGGTGGGGGTTTTTCCTCTCCATTTATAGATCTACCATGTATTTTGTGTTGAATAAAGGGAAAGGGAGCGGGGAACAACAGAAGGTGGAGATGGTGTCAGACGAGTGAAGGAATGTGGTGTAACGTGGTGGGGGACAAAATTAAGTGGGGTGACAGTGAGCGTGGAGTAGTGGAAATGGCAGCGGTATGGGAGAGGCGTGGGAGGTGTCAGAGATGAAGTGGATGATAACGTGGGAGCATGGAGGCGTCAGAGGTAGAAGAAGAATGTGAGGGGTGTGTGCGATGGAGGGAGAAACGGTGGGTGGCGATGAGAAGTGAGGAGATGGTGGTGTAGAGGTGGTGGCGATGGGGAGGTGGAGAAGAGAAGGGAGGCGGAGATGGAGGAAAAGAGAGAAGAAAGGAACGAAGAAGGAGGCGGGGTGAGAAAATGAGGGGAAACCCTAAAAGGGTTTCCCTTATTTTGTGCGAAACGGGTCAGACCCGGTCCATTTATGGACTGGGTCAATTTTTAGACCGGGTATTAAAAGAATAGACTAATAAATTGAAACACGGATTATTCTAAAAATTGAGATAAGAGATACGGGCTAGTCCAAAAATATTTAGGAGTTAATCGGACTTTGATTTGGGGTCCGGTAAGTCAAAATACGGACTGAGCGCATGAAATAGTTTGGCTTCTGAATTTGAATAAAAGACCCATTTTAATTAATGATATACCGAGGGTGACAAAATATTGTTTAATACAAAATGTGTGATTATTAGGACTCGGGTAATAAAGTCATATGGTGTTATAATAGCAGTACAACAATATTTTTGAAAATCCACAGTCAAATAAATACTATTATTTAATTATGCAAAGGTAAATGCGATGCGTGTGCGTAAGCTGGTAAAATGCCGAAATGATAAAATTGTGAATTATAATAAATGCGGTAATAGTAATAATAATAATTGATAGAATAATGCAATGGTGGTATTGATAAGAGGCTAATAATTATAGTAACATAATATATATTTATTTTATTTTTCTCAAAAATATTAGAAGCACAAATAGGTATTTCGGAGGAGAGGCGGGACAAAATTGGGTGTCAACATCCACGCCAGAGCTGTAGGGTCAGAAATAAAAGGAAGAAAGGTGAATGAATTTAAAATGAAGTGTCAAGGAGGGTGAGTCACCACTATCCAAATACTTATCCTACCCGTCCCTAAGCCAATGTTACAAGCCTCAAAAGTCCTAATGTGATCACAGTCGAACTGTTCAAAGTTGAAGGCATGAAAAATAAAGGCAAGTCTATGGTATGTGCAAGTATGGTATGCAAATTTCTTTGTGAGTGTGAGTGTCCTTCTGTCTCTTTAGTCTCTTGTCCCATTTATTTTGTAAATGTGTGCTGGGACATTCTTTGATCTATGTGAGGGCGTAAGGATTGTAGATTGCGAAGTAACTGGCTTTCCAAAAGTTGAAGTTCATGTGCATAGAGACTCCCATACAATGATTGTGTCATTAATTGAGATTCCATAGTGAATTGCAATTGTTCTAAAATGTGTGTCTTGTGTCACAAATAAGACGTGGATAAAAGCCCAACATATTTCTTGGATTGAAGAGTCTGTGTTAGAAAGACATGCCAAAACCACCGTAGGCATTCTTATTTTGCTAGATGTCGTGTGTTAGTAGTGAGTCTTGTTGTAGTTGTTTGAGGACAAGCAAAATCTTAAGTTGGGGGTGTCGATGTGCCGTGAATTTCGGCACATTTTATGTCTTTTTCACTAGAAGTGTTGCTTGTTTTTAAGTGTTTTTTACATCGGTTCTTATGTTATTTTGGTGTTTTGTAGGTTGGTTGACTAAGGAACGGAAATGATAAGAATACTGGAAAACGGACAACTTGGAGCAAAAGGACGGTCCATAACTCGAGTTACGGACCGTAACGTGATCCGTACCCAGAGAGGAAGATCCAGATACGTACCGCTATAAAGGACGGTCCGTAACTCATGTTACGGGCCGTAACGTGTACCGTAAGCTTAAGGAAATTTCCAGTAAGAAGCCTAAGTAGTGTCACATGTTATGCCCAGAAGGACGGTCCGTAATGCAGGTTACGGGGCGTAACATCATGGCGTAACGCATTGGCCACTGAACACTGAAGCCATGATCCGCTAGAAGATACGGACTGTAACCTGTGTTACGGTCTGTCGCAAGAAGCCATAACGGTTGACCTATATCAAGCTGACAAAGGACGGAACCGAAGGACGGACCGTAACCTGTGTTACGGTCCGTAACGATACCGCGAGAGGGTGTTTTTATCCAGAACTTTGGCGCGATTTTTGGCCCTATAAATACTTAAAGTTAGGTTTTTAACATTCATTCTGATCTTTTGGAGCATTAACTTTAAGCCTTGGATATTTGTGAAGTGGTTGGAGCATTTAAAGCACCAACTTCACCTTCATTCCATATTGTATTAGCATTGTAAGTATATTATGTTAACTTTTAAGCTTTCTTTGTTAACCAAAATGATGAGTAGCTAATTTTAATTCTAAGGTTGTGGACCCCATGATGGGTATTATGTGAATGGGTTTCTATTATTGATATATGCATAATGGTTGTTGGTATTTATTCTATCTTTGTGCGTTAGCGTTGGGTAATGATTGCAAGCATTAGCCTAAGCCATTATACTAACTTTTCTTGGGAAAGAGAGTTAGTATTGGTAAGATTGAATAACAATGACTCGGGGCGTTAACCCTCATTTAATAGACTAACTTAGGGATAAGAACAAGTCTAATTGGCATTATTAGTCACTCTTTGAGTTCAACTCTTTTACATTTAGAAAAATCATAAAGAGGAAATATGGCCTAACTGTTGGGAAACATTAGGAAGTCCTTAAGAGATCAAGTGCATACTCTTAGAACAACCATTAGAAGTATATCGCATTGAAACCTGAAGCATAGTATCTAATCAAAGTAGGGAACACAACCTTAGTCTCTCTCTCGCATTAAGTACAAATCAAGTCAAAGTATTCAATTACATTTCACAGCAAATATTTCAAACTATTCGGAATAGGATTAAAGCCTTTAAAGACTAGTATCGCATACAATTAGTACCCTTTTCTCTCCATTTTCCCTATGGGATTCGACCCCAACCTTGTTTGGGCTATTATATTTGACAACGACCGCTTTACGCCACTCATAGGTATAATTTGAGCGTATCAAAAGCCAATATTGATATACAAATATCAACACTATTTTTGAGTGATTTAATTGTAAAGAATGATGTTTAGTAATTTTTAATTATAAAAAAAAAAATGATGTTTGGTGATTTTTAAGAAACGATAGAAACCTTTCTTAATTTTAGAGAAATAATATCTTAAAAATAGTGTAATAATTAGTGAAAATATTCCAAACTCATTTTTGGGGAATTTTCATGACTGAGAAGCATAGTGAAATTAACTAAACAAAAAAGGAGGGCCAAAATTGGGTGTCAACAGGTACGAAGTTAGATCTTAGCACAACCTTCCACCCTCAGAATGACAAGCAGTCTGAGCGGATTATTCAGGTTCTTGAGCATATGCTTCGTGCGCGCGTGATAGATTTTGGTGGGCATTGTGATCAATTCTTGTCTTTGGCCGAGTTTGCCTACAATAATAGCTATCACTCGAGTATTGATATGGCCCCATTTGAGGCGTTGTATTGAAGGAGGTGTAGGTCTCCTATTGGATGGTTTGATGCGTTCGAGGTGAGGTCGTGGGGTACTGACCCTCTGAGAGAGTCCCTAGAGAAGGTGAAGGTGGTTTAAGCTAAGATTCTGGCAGCGCAGAGTAGGCAGAAGGAGTATGCAGACCGCAAGGTCCGAGATCTCGAGTTTGAGGAAGGAGAGCAAGTGTTGTTGAAGGCCTCACCCATGAAGGGTGTGATGAGGTTTGGGAAGAAGGGCAAGCTTCGCCCGAGGTACATTAGTCCGTTTGAGATCCTCAAACGTGTGGGACAAGTGGCTTACAAGTTGGCTTTACCTCCGGGTCTATCAGACGTTCATCCTGTGTTCCATGTGTCGATGTTGAAGAGGTACCACGGTGATGGTTCCTACATAATCCGTTGGGATTCGATTTTTCTAGATGAGAATTTGTCGTATGAGAAAGAGCCTGTTGCTATCATAGACAGGAATGGTCACAAGTTGAGGTCCAAGGAAATAGCCTCTGTGAAATTTCAGTGGAAGAATTGTCCGGTGGAAGAAGCTACTTGGGAAACAAAATCTGATATGCGTAGTAAATACCCTCAGCTTTTCGCCGAGACAGGTAACTCCTCCCTATATTTCTCATCTTTGTCCGTTCGAGGACGAATGGTGTTTTAATGGTCTCTGGTGTAACGACCCTTCCGGTCATTATGGGAAATATAGGATCACCTCACTAAATATAACCATTCTAAGGGTTGAACGAACCAATAGAAACTCAATCATGTGAGCTTATGAGCTGAAACTTAACTTGTTTATGGTTGTTACTTGATTTCCTTGAGTCCGTCGGGAGGTGACGTAGAAAATTAGAACTCCATTGGGAATTCCGAGGCCACAGGTGGATTCGTAGGGCGTCTTTATATTCATGTACATGTTTGTTTTGTGTTTTTGAGGCCTCAGATAAAATGTTGGGTGATAGGGGAAAAACTGGGAAAAAGTCGAGCTCACTGCCCAAAATGGACCGTTGCGGCGGTGAAAGCACCGCTGCGGCGGTACTGCTATAGCGGCGGCTTGACTACTGCCAGCGGCCATCCATGTCCTCGGTGTCCGCTGTGGTAGACGGTGGACCGCTATGGTTGTGGACAAACCACCATAGCGGTTAAGCGGATCTCTTGGGTTCGTTATAGCGGTCATTTGACCGCTATAGCCGGACCGCTGCAGCGGTCGATGGAAAATAGTAGCCCGATTTTAATATACTTAATCTCATATTCTCTATTCACAAAACACCAACACACTTCCCAACGAGCACCTAGGGTGAAATTCCAAGCTAGGGCAAGAAACTCTTGATAGGTAAGTTCCATCTATTCCATTCTCCCTCATGATTGTTATCCCCTAAGTGGGTCTTTAATGATGAAATTGAAATAAGAACCCTAGAATATTAATAAACCTTCTAAACTTAATGGGTTATGGTTATTATCACTTAGTTGTCATCTAAAGGCTTGGGTTAGTTCTCCTAATCATGAATTGAATACTTAGAGACATAAACTAAGTGAATTGAGACCTACGGTTCTATAAACATGGTGTCTTGACCGCAAAAACTACTTGTAGTGGGAATGTTGATAATATATGATAATGAATTGATGAATAATGATTGCTAGGACCCTTGATAGGTTTCTTAACACCTAGAAAATCATCCACCACTTGGAGTAGGGTAAAGGGAAGGGTGTTTTTGCCTGAGTACTTGTGATTTGAGTAATTGTCACTCATTGAGCCTTCTATTTCTATATTTTGAGCATTCTAAGGCTTTAAGGAAAGGAAAGTCTGTAGCGGAGTGACTTGCGTTGTCCCAGCTCTACATTGAGGTAGGTTACGGTCTACTTGAGTTAGACTTTGGTTAGTTGATTGTATGTTTGTGAATTCTTTAGGATAAAGCATGTTTAGTTTTCATATGATATTGTGTGGCTAAACTCCTATGTAATTGTGATTGAGTGATTGTGTAGGCTTCGTGCCACGATTCCTGTATGTTGATTCTGCAGTGGATGTATTTTGACGAGAAGCTAATATAATCTTCTCGATGGTATTGTGACATGGAATGATGATTTGAGTATTGATATTGAGAAGGTAAGAAACACTGTTCTGTAAAGAGGTATGGAAAGGCACATATGTGACCTAGATTATGGGCTCATGGTCCGAGGTTAGTTCCGGAAACAAAAGGTACGATGATATGTCCCGCGTCCAAGGTTCGTTCTGGAGTATTCCGAACGAGTGGTACATGGACACCATGGGTCCCCTGCAGGTCATGACTACTGAGCAATGACATCAGTTAGCATGTGTGTACAGTGAGTGTGGTCATTGTGGTAAACTTATTTCCGTTGTGGCTTACGTGATTGTGATTCTGATTCTTGACATTCTTGGTGATTTGATTATGATTATCCTTGGTTGACTTGCTGTGGTTTATTGATATTCATGTATGTTGACTGGCTTGTTTATTCTATTGATTTTATGAAATATGCATGATACTAATCTTAGTCGGCCTATGATATCTACCGGTACATAGTGTTTGTACTGATACTACCTTGTTGCATTCTTTTGAGTGTGGATTGTGATACGGAGACTGCTACCCGCCCTCACATCTAGTGTGGAGGACGTTTGCTGATAGATTTAGGGGGAGATTCTTCCCATGCTAGGCCGCTCGAAGATCTTCTTCTTATGATGTTTTTTCTTATTCTGGACATTATGGATTTATTAGTCAGATTTCATTCCTTAGACATGTTTTAGATTAGAGTCCTATACGATGACTTTCAGATTTTGGGGATTTTGTAGTAGTTAGAACTTCTGCACTTATTCAATATTTTATGGCATGACTTATTTTGTTCATTTGATGTTTGAATGAGTAATAATTGATTAGCTTGGGTAATATAAAACATGAGTTGAATGGATAGATGTCTTATGTGTTGGTTTGCCCAGTAGGATTTAGTTGGGTGCCAGTCATGGCGGGTTGGGTCGTGATAGACTGTCCACAAGCCTCTAATAGAGTAAATGACATAACAAGGTCGGGACAGGACTCCGCCATACCCGCATATACAACAAAAATATATAACGTACCAAAACACAACAGCAACTCCGAGACAAGTGAAGTGCTCCAATATCAGCTGGACGGCAACCTACTGAGGTGGATAGTCAACCTGTCTACCTGAACCTGCGGGCATGAAACGCAGCATCTCCCAGGCAAAAGGGGCGTCAGTATAAACAAAGTACTGAGTATGTAAGGCATTGAAGTAACATAAAGAAGACATGAAAGTACATAGGATAATAAAATGTCACCTGTACATCTAAACTGCCTCTGAGGTCCAATGTCATGCATAAGTACTATATATATGCGTATATAACGTCTGTCAAGCCTCTGCGGGCATCCTATCGTACCATATACCAGCTGATCAGGTGGTAGTGCGTATACGAGTATATAACGCCTGTGGGGGTTATATATATATATATATGAACATGATAAGAGTACATCCTGAATCTGTCGGAGTAACGTAAGGTCGTTACACCTCCAGACGTTGTTATGAGATAGCATTTCCATAAACAAGTGACTCTATGAAGCATATGAAATCTGGAGAAGAACTTTGCTTAGAACAATATTACTAGAATATGAATCAACATAGAACATCCCTAGCTGTTAAGAATAAAGTCATTATGGAGTAGCGTTATGTTTACGTTTCGTTCATAAGGATCATGCCAAAAGAAGAAAAGTTAGCCTTAATTTACCTCAAGTTGTGAACATAATCCTACAATGAATCCGTCAGACTAGTACTCTGATAACGTTCAAATCCACTCCTCAAAGAGAAAGTGTACACGGTCGTATGCAATATAATTACCCAACTATGAGTCGGGATCGAATCCCATAAGGAACAATATACTAGGCGATCAAGCAAGTAAGGAATTATTACTTTCTACGCTGAGCCAAACACTTGATAATAATTTTGGTTTTTCATTTTGAAACTACTAAAGATAAACTAACCTAGAAAGAAAGTAAAATGATCAATGGCTACAAGCATGGATACAAGGAACTCTTAAGTAACGATCCAATATATTTTATGATTTTACAACTAAGAGCGGATTTATGTTAATAGATAATAATTTCTAAAATCTCATTGAAAGTCTTCCAACCAAATCAATGAATTTCACTCTAAGCTTTTCCAAGCCTTAAAGTGTGATATTAAGCACAATCAATTTAACCTCAAGTAATTATCCTCTTCCGAGCTCAAGTTATTAGATGGGTTTAATGACCCAAATTCTTGTTAATTAATCTTTCCCAACCTAGATTTCCTCTTCCGAGCTCAATCAAAATAAATGGGTGAGTCTTAGGGTTAGGTAATCCCTTAAAAAACATTAAAGAACAGGATTAATTAAAACAACAAAGACCCACTTCAATAGCAATAAAAATCATTCAATACATAAGCATAACAAGAGATTTAATCCAACACTTGATAAAGAATAATATCATAAACAAGATTCAAGTGAAAGAAGAAAATACTACACACTTAACTATCAATACAAAACATGGAATTGAAGAAAGGTTTAAGAAATATCTCATTAAGGTGCTCCAATCTTCTCCTCCAATGGTGTAGATGAAACCCTAGCTCTCCAAGCTTGAAAATATGGCCAAAGATAATGATATTGTCTTCTAAGTGTTCCTTTTATAGTTGCAAAATTTTCCAACCCAAAATATGTCCAAAACAGCCATTGATTTTCGGAATTTGCAAAACTGGCCCGTTTTTGCAAAACTGTTCAGTTTTTGCCATTTCTTCAATTTGGCCTCTTTTTGACTTGTTTTTCACTTGGTTTCTTCCAAAGCTCTTCTCAATCATATGGACCAACTTATCACAAAACTCTAGGAGAGTATTTATAGGAGGAAGACAAAAAGTGCAAAAGTGGCTTTTAATGACGCTATGCGGACCAAGTATGCGGTAGCAAAATGAGTTTGCGGAGCACATAGTCTTCGCATCCTTGCGCATTTAGCTCCACTCATTGGTAATTCTGAGACTGAGTATGCGAACGCATACCAGATTTTGCGGTGCCGCATACTGAACGCATATTCAGCTTTTTTCGTCTTTTTACACCATTTTGTCCTTTTTGTGCCCTGGACTCAATGCACCTGAAATAATAGCAATACACACCAAGAATAGCCTCATATTATAGATTAAGAACACAAAACCAAAGCAAAGAGATTAAAATAAGTGGTAAAATCACCACTTATCATACTCCAATCTCCTTAGTCACTATAGCACACCTAACAGCCAACAACACAACAACAACCTCATATAAGTCTTTTTAATTCCGCGTCACTACTCACCCCAAGATATATATCAAACAACCCAATATACGCTTTGTATATGATACTTATACGCTATCTTCTTTCAAATATACCGATTACAACAACCTCAACATCAACTACTATCCACATGACAATAATCTAGCTCATAAACATATTAGCAAGATGACTCAAGTTAGATTACATCTCAACATAAACTTAAGTTCATATTTGAAACTTCCCTCCAACTTCTTTCCCTCCAACCTAGTATAACCATCATATAAACTCATAAATATGGAAATAAGATCGAATCTTACCTCAAGAACTCAAGAACACTTCAATTCCAAGATTACTTCACCTTGAAGCATCCTTCGAAGCTACTACCAAGAGGAGAAACAAGCTTCCACAACACTTTAGAACCTTTAGTCACTTGATCTTCTCTTTTGTTCCTTGATTTCACTTAGGAATTGATTAGATATACTGGAAGGGTTTTCTAGAAGGTTAGAGATCAGGAGAAACGAAGAAAATGAGATAAAACGAGGAGTATACGAAATATATATTAAAAAAAGAGTTGGGACCGACAGATAATACGACCAAAATATATTGGCCATATACAGGGGTGGCAAATGGGTGGGTTTGATTGGATTTGGGCAGGTTGAAAATGGTTTGAACAAAAATGGGTTGGATTTCAACCCGCCCATATTTCAATGGGTAAAATATAGGTTGGGTGATAAATGAGTGGTTGGTTATGATTTATCCCATATTATATAAGTGCAATATTATTTCAAGTGTAACGTTTATAATTTTTTGTTTAGTCAAATTGAATTAATTTTTTCATATATTTATAATAAATATTATGAATAGAAAATTTAAGGGGTGCGGGGGAGGGTGGTGGTTGTGGTGGGGTGGGGTAAAACAAATTCTCGCTTTTCATAATTTTTTTATAAAAGTAAGATAAAATATATGAAATAGAAAATGTGGGTCGGGAGGGGGGCAGGCGGGGTAAGAAAAAAAACTCACTTTTTAAAAAAAAAAAAGTAAGATAAAATATGTGAAATAGAAAATGTGGGGGTGGGGGGGGGGGTGTAAAAAAAATTCTCACTTTTTATAAATTTTTTATAAAAGTAATGTAACACCCCGTAAATTTGGGTTAGGTGTGAAACTGTAAAACTAGTAATAAGGTGATATTTTGGCTATATTAATCCATTCGGGATGAATTTGGGTGATAAACAGTCGTTTTGAAGTCAACCCAAATAGTGAAGTTCGTAAGAGTTCTCAAACTCGTCTAAATTTCAGTAGGTCTGCGTTCTATTCCAGTTTCGTGAAAATAGGTTGGGAATTTGGGAAAAATTCCTCAATAAAAGTTGTAGATCTTCGAAATACCTTTCCAACGTTAGGTTTCCCAGCTCTAACGAAGCTCTGTGCTAGGATTTATACCCATTTTACTGAGGCGTGCCCGGCGCCTTGGGCGGCGCCCCAAGCCAAATTTCCAGCAAACTCAAAATTTTGACGCCATTGAAATGGATATACTGTATGCGCTTCCCCGGGCGACGCACCAGGCCATTTTATGCCTGAAGCGACTTTTCTCAAAATTTATAAAAGCCTAACTTTGTTATATTCATTCCCACTTCGTTTTGGCCGACTTTTTGAGAGGAAACAACCCTAGCGTTTCCCCCAAAACATATAAGGTAAGTTCTTGATCAATTTCCATCATTACTTCATCAATCTAACATCAAATTAACACTAGTTCATCTTCCACAAACCCTAGATTCTTGAAATCCAAGAAAGAGAAGAAGAAAGGGACGTTGGGAGAAGTTAATATTCCTTCAATAAGGTATGATCCTTGAATTTTGTGATATTATTGAAAGGGTTTAGACTAGTGTAGGTTTTCCTATGAGATTAGAATCCATGATTGATTCATGAAGTGTTCAAGAACACGTTCTAGTGATGAAGACCCTAGCTTTCGTTGGCAAGAAGGGTTTTATGGGTGGAAATAGGTTAGAGTTATAAGCTCTCCTATCTAAAAATATTGTAGAATAATTCTTGGATTGTGGGAAGTACGCTTGAGCGTGAATTAAGGTATGTCTCTTTTAAAAACCATTTTTGACTATAAAGGTGATTTGTATGTCTCTTTTAAGGCTCTTCATTGAATAAAAAGGTGAACTTTTCATGAATTGAAACTCTATTTCTTGCTTTAATTATGGTTAATGTGCGTGAGGGGACAAGCCTGCATTAAACCTAGTTTGTATCATGCTCTAAGTACATATATAAGTTATAAACGTTTTTCCTCTATAAGAGGTAATCAATAATGATGGCTAAGGATTGGTATTAATGTTTTCATGATGAATTATGACATTGAAATCTTGGTTAAAGAAGTGTAAACGTTTTCAAGACATTCTTTGAAATGATTTATCTTTACGATATGGCATAATGAACCTTAATGGTAAATGGTGATGTGACTACCTTGAGATGAATTGTAATTCGGCTTTTATGCTATGAACTTTGTTGATGTGATTTTTCCTAGCCATTCAGGAGGATGAGTGGTCACCGAGGATTTCATATTCCGGTGCATCTATGCCTAGATAATCAGGAGGAAGGGTAGTCACTATGGATCCTAGTGTGGTAATTGCCTAGCTATTCGGGAGGAAGAGTGGCCACTACCGGGTTCGCTACCCGGGGTGTGATTTATGCCTAGCTATTCGGGAGGAAGGATAGCCACCGCTGGGTTCGCTTCTCGGGGTATGATTTATGCCTAGCTATTCGGGAGGAAGGATATCCACTGTGTACTACACAGTCCGGTGTGATTTATGCCTAGCTATTCGGGAGGAAGGATAGCCACCGAGAATTATATGTTCCAGTGTGGTGCGCTATGCGCGATATGCTTGATTTTTAGGCTTGTATTGGCATGTGTGACATTCTTATTCTCTTATGGAATTGTTGATGACTATCTTAATTGATTTAAAAGGCATATTTGAAGTTGTAACTTAACAAGAGGCTTTATAAATGGGTTTTGATACTTATTATTGAGATACATAAACTGAATAACTGTTCTTACATCGCTCTCACATGACTAGCAAGACTAATTTCTTTATGTAATATTATCTTTTATTTTTGTAATACTTGTTGTCCCCGAGGCACTCACTAAGTACGAAAGTACTCAGGCATACCATTATTGTTTTTGATGGTATGTTAGGTAACGGAGAAGAGCAGGTTCGTGATACTCTCGACGCTTAGGAGAACTTGCTGCCGCTGTTGATTTGGTGAGCCCACATCCTTGTTCGTGGGACACTTCCTGTTTTATTTATTATTCTAGATTTTCGTACTGCGTCCCGAAGTTAGATGATTGTTTTGTCTCTTAGAAGCTCCATAGATAGTTGTCAGAATTGTGGGTAGATTGTCAAAGTCTCGTACGACTTAATGGGTGTTTGCCACGTTTATGACTATTTACTTATATTAGACTTCCGCTGATCTTATTTCATAATTGTGATCCTGATATATGCAGTTACTTATAACTTTATTTAATTTAATAAGGAAGGATTATTAAAAAGGAACTTGATGTTACAATTATTTTATAAACTGTTGGAGGCGAATGTTGAACCTGGCGGGCTCAAGTGTTATTATTGTGTCGTTTAGGTTCTTCCGATGTTGTTCATGACGTCGGATGCCGGTCACGTCTAGGGTGGGTTTTGGGGCGTGACAAGTAAGATAAAATATATGAAATAGAAAATATGGGCGGGGAGGGGGGCAGGCAGGGTAGTGGAGGTGGGGTGGGTAGTGAGGTAAGAAAAAAATTCGAACTTTTTATAATTTTTTTATAAAAGTAAGATAAATATATGAAATACAAAATGTGAGGGGGGGGGGGGGGGGGGAGGGGTTGTGGGATAAGAAAAAATTTCTCACTTGTTCTTAACGTTTTTTTTTAAAGTAAGATAAAACATATTAAATAGAAAATGTGTGTAGGGGGGGGAGGGGGGGCAAGCAGGGGGTGGTGGAATGTGGGGTAAGAAAACATTTCTCACTTTTTATAAAAGTAAGATAAAATATATGAAATAGAAAATGTGAGAGACGGGTGGGGGGGAAGGTGGTGGTGGGGTAAGGTCGGGGTGCGAGGTAAGAAATAAATTCTCATTGTTTATAAATTTTTCACAAAAGTGAAATAAAATATATGAAATAGAAAATTCGTGGTTGGGAGGGAAGGGTGGTGGTAGTGGGGTGGGTGTGGGGTGAAGGGGAGTAAGGGGTGGCGTAGAGGTGAGTTGGGGGTGTAGGGAGTAGGTGGTCGGGTGGGTAGGTGTAGGTGGTGGGGTGGGTGGTTGAGGGTGGGGTGTGTTGGTGTGTTTTTTATTGATCCGAAAAAATATTTTCCTTAAATTTTTAAGGAAGATATTTTCTCATATTTTGAGGAAAATGAATTGTTATTGGGTGATTGGGTCTAGTGAGTTCATATATAAATACCCATATTTTACCCATATTTACCCATATTTTTATGGGTTAATAAGAGACTTGAAACCCATATTTAACCAACACAAATATAAGTGACCCAACTCACTAAAATGTGGGCTAAATGGGCTAATTTTCTAAATATGGGTTGAAATTGCCACCTCTAGTCGTATATATGAGCCGTATATCTCAATCACAAAAGTTCCCTCTCTGTCTCATGAAGTACGGACCGTATTCCAAAATACGATCCGTTTTGTTTTATATACGGTTGTATTTCCACTTCCCAAAACACAAGTTCGACGAAACGTATTCTCTTCGATTCCTTTATCCCCTAATCCTTACAACACATGGCAAACATAAACTTAAACCTTCGTATACTCAAGATGAACACGTCTAACCTTATAAAACCTCAAAGATAATTTCGCACTCCAAATCTATAACAACCAACTCATGAAGAAATTTAACGTACAAAAGTACGGGGTGTAACATTTTAATTGCCTCCTGTGAGTCAAAATGTAAAGAAATTGGTTTAGCTTGTTCCCCATAATGACACGTCTGTCAATATTGGAGCTAAAAATCATCATATTCAAATAATAACATGCGATTTATTTCAAGACTAATATATGCACTTGTAACACCGTTTTATAAAGCATTATCACATATGAAAATCACATTTTCATGATGAATATTTTTCTCATTTCAATAATCTCCACTATTTTGAGAATAAAATGTATACTCATGAACATATATCACACATTAATGAAAAAGTTTTAGGTAAAAGATAATTTTACCTTTTCATCTCTTGAGTTTGATAGGTAGAAAAGTGTTTTACCTTTTCAACCCACAACAGGGCTAGCAGAGAACTTCTACCTTCATATTTGCTGATTTGTCAACTGTTTATCAACTTGACATCCACGAAAGAAATGTAATATATCTTTCCACCTTCACTAACTGTGTTCTTGAAATCAGCTAAGTCTGAATGCACTAGTTCAACCAATTCTATTTTTCTACTAGTGATAGTTTTAAAGGCCCTTTGTTATGTTTTGCTTCTATACAAACTGAACACTTAGAAAATTCATCAAAATTCATCACAGGAATTAAATCCACATTTCTAAATCATTTAATAGAAACAATATTAACAATAGCCTGCCCTACCACAAATCAATAGACTCAGTAATATAAGTAGAATTGAGAGTGCTTTCATTATTAATAATCTCTTAAAGTCTATAGAAATTTACAATTTCCAGTTATCAAACATACTTTATTAAAATTATCATAAAGGTTCACCAACCTTAAGGTAATATTTAAATGTAAATACCATTCATTCACTCAGTCAAGAAATTGTATAACAACTTTCAAGTATAGATATGATCCTCCCAATTTAAATATTTCATATCATTCCACAACTAGACATTAAGCTCCACATGATCTTACACGCAACATATTTACGTTAAAAGATAATAAGATGATATCGCAAATCATCACAAACATCTGATATATGTTAGTCCAACACTTGTATGCATTTTAAGATCATTATAAAAATTGATATCTACCCTAATCACTTATATCACTAGTATTTTATAGGAAAAACACAAGGGTAGATTCATAAATAAATAAGAATGGAGTTGTAAGAAAATAGAACCCGATTTTTGCCACTTTCTTTGCTTGCACTTTGAAATTATCTTTGTCTTCCCATTGAAATATGACAACTTCCATTCCCAAAGAAAATTATTGTAGCCTCGGGTTCGTGTCCGTTCAAATGTTTTTCTATCCCATAACTAGCTTCGTTGCCCATCGTTTCCGTTATTATTATAATTAGCATGTCTCCAAAAGTACATTTATTTGACGAAGATAACTGCATATGAAATTAAACAACGATCTCAAAGTGAACATCTCAGTAATAAAATTACTTCATGAACAAGAGTAGTGTATGAAGCCAATATTTTCCTTAAATCAAAAGCTCACAACTTTGATAAATCGGGAATAATTAACCTCTTTCTTTCCAATTCATACCCACTAAAATTATGTACCTTAATCTAACATTATAATTTAATATTAAAATGCCATGCTCCAACACATACATGAGTTCCTTTAGATATATATAACACCTGTTCGATCAACTTTCATTATCATGATAAGCAACAAAAAATTTGAAATAAATATTAGAATACTTGCTAGAATTCCGTTTTAGCACTATATTCACAATGTTGTCTCAAATAAAATGTTCTGTATTGATCATCCAATCACAAGATTTATCTTTTTGAATGCTACTACGACTTGACAATCTCAATTCATCAACACAAAAGTGTCAGTTTAATTCCTAATGGAATACTTATCAAAAGGTTTCGTAATCACTCAACCTCATTGTCAGTCAATTCAGTATTACAAACTCATTTTCCATGATAAATTCAGCTATTATTTTTCCTCCTCTTGTTCTTCTGCTTCTCCTCAAATTTTATTTTTCAAAAACACTTTGAATAACAAGATCTAAGTGAAATATTATCATTTTTAAAAGATTCTCTCGACATAACTCTAGTAAGATACTGTAACCCCACATTTTCAATTTTAATATAGGGGAATAATATCAAAACTCATACGAAGTATTTCTAATTTCTGGTAAGACATTTCATCTTATAAATAAAAACTAATAGTATAACTTCGACCAAATAATCATGTAAAACTTACTCATACTATGTCATCATCAACAAAAATTTTAAGAAAGCAATGTGAGAAAAGTAAGTTTCAATACTAATATTTCCGTCATTTGTTTAAAAATAAGTAGGCACAAATAAACTATGGTTACAATATTCATTGCTCGCAAAAATATTATTTAGGTTGACACAACCTTATCATATCAAATAAAACCTTCACTCCATCTTTTTTTTTTTTTCAAAATACGAGTTTAAGAAGAACTTTCTTTTTTTAAGAACTTGAGTAGTTCTTGAATCACCAAAATAAATAAATCATTATTCTTCTTCAACTTAGGTGACACAAAATTGACTTTGTTAGCACAAATTTGCTTAGTAGCACAAGATTCTAACACTCAATTTTTTGCATTAGCCATAAGATTCACTTAAGAAATGACTACAACAATTATATCATTCTCTTGCTCAAATTTATTCATGTCAAAATTTCTCACTTTTTTTAGACAAAACAAATTTCTCATTTCTTTTTCAATGACCACATTCTTAGAGAGGAAATAGAAGTTTTTTTTTTTTTTTAATCTTTCATCACCCGAATATGTATAGAATTATCTTACTTCTGCCCATATGCTATTGATCAATATTTTATAAAAGAAACCACTTTCAAATTGTTGGAAATATTCCCAATATGAATCAGTAGAACGAATAAAATGATAGTATCAACTTATCGGATTATCGATGCATCATGACAAGGCACTACCTTGAAAGCAATTTCGGCCCGATTCCAGTGCAAATTGTTAAGGCCGATCACTCCCAAAGATTCCATAGCATTTCCAAACACTTGCACTAGTTGCCGGCAGTTTAGAGTTGTACAAATACAATTGTCCTGAAACTCATGAAAAAATAATATGTGAGAGAGAAAGGAAATTGTATTATCTTATATCTCTCCATCAAAAGAAAGGATGTATGCTTATATAGGTCAAGAAAATCAGGAGTTACAATGGTTGTCAAAGAGGACTTAATGAGCCATTAACTTGACCATTAAAGAGGATTCATATCAGCAAATTAATTCAACCATTTAAGGAAAATTGAAGAGTCGGTTACAACTAGATAATTATGAAATAATGACTCATTATATAAAATAAAGCCATACTTAATGTTAAGAGAATGAATCAAGACACTTTTATAGTAACCATTGTATTAATAATGTAGAAATTCTACGATACAAATAAATAATTCCAACACTCAATTGATCTTACTATGTTAGAAAACTATCAAGAATTAAAACTCTCTGATTGCAAAAGCTAACATTTGATAAACTTGATGACAAACTTCTTCTCAAGTATTAATATTGTAGGAAGCCATTGCGAGAGTCCGAAACTCCATCAAAAGAATCACTATTGCCAATCTGATATTCGGGTCGCAAGAGAAGAAGATAAAAAGAAAATGGGTCGGGCCGGGTAGAGTTGGGTGGGGGTAAACAAATGATCTATTAAGGAAATCGGGTATTTAAAATTAGGGTGTGTCATTTGACTTTGAGCTTGACACATGTCTTTCCGTTAAAATTAAGGGCAAATTTGTGCCAAAATATAATGGGGTGCTATATTTGGACCAAAATCGAATTCGCATGTCCTGCTCAGACTCTAGGTCTGGTGCGATTTGTACTTTGAGATCAATGTGACATCCATTATCTTTAAATTTTAAACCCCCTATGACAAATGTTAAGACATATTTAAGTTTCAAGGGCATTTTATTACATTATATATATCTTTAGTTTTAGATTACAAAATTCAAAAACCTTTACTTTTCTTAGATTTCATTTTCATTCAACCTAAAGGCCCTTTTTGGACATGATTTCAAATTATGATTTAAAATCAGTAATGTGAATCATGTTGATTTGAAGTTTAAATTTTGTTTGGACATGCATTTTGGATTTCTTGGATTTCTTATGTTTGTATTTTTTCACATAAATATAAATAATTAAAAGCCTTGATATTACAAGAAACTTTTGTAGATATTCTTTCAAATTAAATCATAAAAAAATACTGAAAAGTCCATAGAATTGATTGTTCTGTCTTTAAGCTTTCTTTTACCTTCCAAAATATGCATGTTAAAAAATAATATTTTCTTACGTTTTCTTAATTTAATAAACCATTTTATAAAATCTACATTGTAATAACTATTTCATGTTAAATGTAACTATTTCATCCTAATCTATATAAAATATTGATTATCCGATATTTTGCAAAATATTTTTATTTAAAAAAAGTAAAAATAATATTATTTTTACAATTGTCTAGTATTATTACTGTTTGAAATTAAATGGTATTTTCTTTAACTACATTATTTTTTCAAATATTTTTAGAATATATAAAAATAAAAATTTATAGTTACTCTTTTAATATAGTGAATAAATTTTATGTTAATAGTGTGCGCACGTACAATTTGATTAATTAACTGCCGTACTTCAGAATTTATTTTTTCGATTGAGACAGAGGGACTTTAATTTACATTTTTGAAGGATTTAACAATGATATAAGTTATTTATATTTATTTCTTAATATAAAACTTAAGTGAAATCTTTATAAATTACTTATGTTCGTCAGCATGTACGGCATAAGATTGTAGGAGAAAATTAAAAGAAATTACTAACTGGATGAATAAAAAATTAAAATAATGGTAAATAACATCAATAAATAATAAATAGTATTATAAGAATAATATTTTAATTTAATAATTAAGCCAATATTAAGATAGAATTGAATGACATGATAATTCTTTATGTGTCTATAATAAATTCTTAAGGAAAACATAATTTGAAACAAGTTTGATAATATTTCTATATAAAAATATTCAAATATGTATGAGTATACTTTGTAGGGCCTCTATAACATTTTCCATAACCTCATCAGTTTAGTGGCATGAAAAAGTCCTTAAAGTTCAAGTTCTCAAAATTTACCAAAATGTGTAAAGATTCACAAAGCAATTAAAATTTCAATTAGGGGTAAAAAGAGTTTTTTTTTTTTTAAAAAATCACGTGAGGACTACAAAAAATGGGTATTCTCCCTTATATATGGTACTAAAGTAATGAAAAGTAGACAGTAAAAACAAAAAGTAAATTTGACCTTAAAAATAAATTTAGGACCTAGAAGTAATTAATTGAAAAATTTTGGCATCAAAATTGAAAACTTTTGTGACAACTACAAATACCCCTTGATTGTCCCTTACATATAGTAGTAATGTAATGAAACCAAATATAAAAATTAAAACAATTATATAATATGGACGGGAGAAATAACTCAATAAGTGACAAGAAGAGATTCTTAAAAAAGTTGTGCAACAAATTAGTTATAAAAATCCATGTGGAGTGGTATTAAAAAATTGGAGAGCAAAAAAATGAAAGATAAAAATATGCAAGGAAAAGTTCATTGGAGAAGCCACATATAAGCATCTTATTAGAGTTGTGAGGATGTGAGGACTACAAAACTTCACTATTCTCACTTATATATATTTATAATGTTTGCAATTACATGTTATTACAAACTTTCAAATACACATAATTTGATAAAAATTTATTGATCTAAAAAATCAACAATAGTAACTAGCTATTCATTAATATAATCATGTCACAAGGTATGAACAATTTTTTCAGCATGTGTCTTTTTATTGCAAAATTTAAAATGCGGGTTTTTTTTTAATAAAATATAAACTTATGAGTCAAGTTTTATATTTAAAAAAAAAAATGAAAACACAATTTGGAATTTCAAACCTACTTTTTGAAGATTGTGAAATTTAAAATCATAATTTTAAATCAAAATCAAAATTTTGTACAAATTTCATAAACAAATATCTATTTAAAATCAAAATATGAAATTAAGCTCTTAAATCCCACGGTCAAACGCCTCCTAAGACACTAAATAAAACGGGTGGCAGTACCGCAAAGGAGAAAGTTTCGTCAAAGAAGGGACAAAAAGGTTAGGTACGGGAGAAAACCCCATAGGCATCTCTAGTCCGACAAAATTATATTCGACTAATAAAGGAATTGGGATGAAGTTGATTTTACTATCTAGCTTTATTTACTCTGCTTGGACTAAGGGGACACCAAATATTCAAGACCATCATTTATCAACCAAACTACAGTAGTAATAATGTCATACTAAAGAAGAGAGGGAAATCAGATAAGAACAACAACACATATAGAATTGACTTCTCCACTTTTAACCCCAACCCCTTTTCCCCCTTCACCTTTTTCTTTACTTTCTTTTTTGGTTACGTTGAGGCGGAAGGTAATTGATAGGGCATGACATTTAAGAATAAAATGAAGAATTTTAAAGTTTGTGATCTAAAATAAACTATAGTTATTCGTGTCGCTATAAACTATCTGATTTAGGGTAAAATAAATATTTTTAAAGTTAAATTATTACTAAATAATAAAAAAATCTCATATTTTTTTCCGAACTGACTAAAAAGAAAAAAAATGTTATTGGGACGGAGGGAGTAATATTTTAGAAATAATATTTTTAAAAGGAAATTAAAATACCTCTTAAAGTTGTCAAGAAAAATCATTTAGTTTAATTACTTTATGGGCCTTCAATATTTTAAGTGAAATACGGAAATTCAGCATTTGGGATATTGAGATACAAGTTTGAGTAGTAGTAATTTTCAATCAGAATGATCTTCAACTTTTTTCAAATAAAGTTCATATCTAAACACAAGTTTAACTTTTACAAAACATACTTTTCCTTTCCAACTTCAACTAAATATTGTCCAAACACCAAACTACACAAGAGAAAGGGAAGCAACTATATGAAAAAACTGAAGCTTTTCAATGAGCTCTTTTGCATGGCGCGAGGCTCGACGCTCAACTCTGGCGAACAGCTCGTCACTGAGTTGTTCGCCAATGTGAGCGTCGACAAGGACGCCACTGACGCTTCTGCAGCTGATGGCTAAGGCTCGTCCGACTTCAGCTGCGTCGTCCGGGTGGTTGACAACTAGAGGACTCCCTCCCCTGAAAACTTGGAGCTTGTTAATACTGAATGAGCCATTGGCTTCAACCACCTCCTTAAAATCTTGTATACTTGGTGCATACACTGGGATGTTGAAGCTGTCCCTCTTCTCACTTGTGATTAGCCCCTGCCATTGATCAAACACACATGTATTAATACATCGTAAGCAATCTAAGTAATTATCGGCATATTATCATAAAACTCTGTAATTAGTTACGAGCAATTTAGCGACAGATTAGCGACGAAGTTCGTAGTTAATTTTATTTCTAGTAAATATTCATCTTAATTAATTTTTACCTTCAATATATAAAAGTTAAATAAGATCCGGTAACACTTTATAGAAGTAATAAGGTATATGCATGTGACTCCCTTTTGTTTGGTACCATCATGACTTTTCCTTCTTTCCGAAATTATATGAGCAATCTAATAACGGCTGCTTGTTACTAGTTACTAGTATTAATTATAGTCAAACAGCTTGAAATATAGCCACTTTGGCATTGCTATTTGTTATGATATTGATGAAAGATGATGATGGAAGAAGTTAAAGAGTAGTCAATTGACGGGATGGCATAGAGAGGAAGCCCAATTGGTCGCCTAAAACGCAATGATAAGTAAAAATCATGATATCTGATTATTCGTTGAACTGTGGCTCCATGCCGACGCTTAGTCACAATCCAACTAGCTTGTTTGTCAACGAGATTCACTTGGTCTTGACAGATGTTGACCCTTGTGTTATATTATTGCTTTGGTTACATTTAGGTGCTTGCTCAAGAATCAAATGGCGATCCTCTGATTGTGACTCTCAAGACTAGGCCCGTTTGGCCATAAATATCAAAAACTTTTTCACTTTTTTTAAAATTTTTGAAGTTAGAGTTGAAGTTGGAGTTGGAGTTGTGTTTGGCCATAGTTTTTGAAATTGTAATTTTTGGTGAAATGTAGTGTAAAAAAGTGAAAAAAGTTGATTTTTTTTTAAAAACAAGTTTTTCTTGTTTTTAGTATTCCGGAATACAACTCTGGAAAAAAGTAAATAATTTTTATGGCCAAACGCTAAAAGTAAAAAAAAGTGGAAAAAAAATTTCGAAAAAAAGTGAATAATTTTTATGGCCAAACGACCAATTTTTTATTTTCCAAAAAAATGGAAAAGACAAAAAGAAATACTCTCTCTGTCCTGTCCCAATTTATACGAAGGAATTTGTAGTACGCGAGGGTCAAAACATCATATTTTGACTATTAAAATAAGTACTACCTCTGTCCCAAAAAGACTACCCTCCTTTCCTTTTTAGTCTGTTTCAAAAAGATTGTCCGCTTTTTACATTTAGAAACAATTTAACATTATAAGATGATTTACAGCTACATAAATATCTAAGGCTTGTTTTGGACCACACAACTCAAAAGTCTTCCTTTATTTCTTAAATTTTATGTCAATTCAAAAGAGGACAATCTTTTTGGGACGGAGAGAGTATGAATTTTTCAATTTTTAAAAACAAAATTTATAAATTTGAAAATTAAACAAAAAGTACCAAGCCAACATAACTAGTAAACCAAATATTTTTAAAATGTTTGAGAAAACTGTAGTCAAAGAAAAAGTTGTTTGACTATCCAAACAGTAACACCTTCACATAAATTGAACATAGAGAGTATGAGTTTAAGCTATATGCTTAACCGGGTTCTTAACATGCCGCCGTACTCGTATTGAATCTTCCAAAAATGGATAATTTTTGGAAGGTTCAACGTACAAACGATGGCTTTTATATAAGAAGTATAAAGAACTTCTATACGTATTATCGATGCAAATTAATTTACCATAGCAATTTATTGGTGTAGTTTCCAAATGTCATATCTGACTTAAAAGAAGAATTACATATTGTATATTATTTTGATTATGCAAAAACAAGTTATACTTTTCATGGATCGTGGAGAAAACATAAAGGGCTAGTTCTGTATTGTGGCATAGAGAAGAATGATAATTACCTCTTGGACAAGATCATCCCAAGCATCTTGAAAATGGGTCCCAAAAAGGAGGCCAGCCCCACCTTGGTCTGTTGGGTCCACAGAAATCCTTCCCAAGCAAACCAAGAACATTGAACCACCTCTCTTAATTTCTTTAGCCCTAGCACCTAGGAAACCAGCCAAATCACTTTGGAATTGATTTTTGTAGGCGTTGGCAGTGATCTCATTTGCACCATGGATGTATATCCTTCCGTCGTTGTACGCCACACTTCGCTTATCCAACACTACATCCGGCACCTATCACATCCCAAACAGAACTTAATTTAACAATCTCATAAATTGACATAAATAATCACCCATCAAAATAATAGAGCTAGTAAATGTGTATTTTATGTATATCGATGTATGATATGCATAAATAAAAGTTTTTAATACATAATAGTGTATAATTTTTTGTATATTTGACTAGCAAATGTATACTTTTTGCCGACCGATCAAATGTGTAATTTTTCCAATTTAAATTGGTACACATCCGAAGATTTTTCAGTATTGTATAGTACTATCTCAATTTATGTGGTACTTTTCGTTTTTCCGTGAGATTCAAATTATGTAAACTTTGACTGAAATTTTATAATATATTTTTTTAATCATATTGACAAGAAAAAAATTGCAAGTTGTAGAACTTTTTGTATAATTTTTAAATATTTAAATCTTAATTTTAAAATATTAAGTTAATATAATCTAATTTAGTTTTAAAGATTAGTGAAATTTACTCTCAAGAAAAATAAAAAGTATCACATAAATTGAAACGAAAGAAGAGTATTAATAAAGAATCAAATGACAATTTTTGTCAATGACTTAAGGTAGTGGTTTTGACAAACCAGGGCCATTATTTTGAATGCTTTTTAACTTTTTGACCTTCTCAATGAAAATAAAAGTAGTTAGGATCTTTATGCATTTTCAAACTTTGAAAACCATAACAATTCATGTGTTTTTCCTAAACTGTAAATCATCCTCGGGATTGGCAAAGATGATCACTATTATTTCATCATTTCTCTATCTACTAGTTCAAGCAGACTCGTGCTTAGCCCGGACTCAAACTTAAAATTTAAAAGTTCTAAATTTAGTTATTGTATAATTTGAATCATACTTTTATTTCGGATAATAGATTTATGGTAGTAGCGCGTTAATCATGTCTTGTCGATAAGTTCTCATAAGAATCAAAGTTTTTTAGTCACATAATTAGATAATCTTTAAAAGTGATTTTTTTAGTAAGAAGCAAGTTTGGAAGAGAATTAGTAAATAATAAAGGGACACACGTGATTCGATATACTACAAAGTAAAAATATTTACAAGTAAATAATTATAACTGATCGAAGATCATAAATTGGGAATATTTGGCATTTCTATAAATTTGTGAGCATATAATTTCTTTAGCTATGGAAGAAATAGATTTCTTTTAAACTATGTAATATTTAAGTACACATGTATTAAAAAAAATTAAAAAAATTATGATACCTCAAACAACGTCAGAAAAAAGTAAGTTAATTTTGTTAAACATGAGATAAATAACTCATCAATTATATACCAACACAATTTCCCAATAAAAAGATTTGAATCCCAAGGTTCTTATAAAAAATGAATAATAAATTAGCCAATGATATTTAATATAAAGATCAAATTTCTTGTTAAATTCTAAAAGCCTCACGTTAAACAATTGAAGATTCTATAAGCTGTTAAGCAGAGAACTTTCATGGTTCTTCGGTGCAATATTGTACATGCTTTACTTAGGGTAACACCAAATATGCATATTGTATTATCCCATTTTTAAATAGTTACAACATGTTAAAAAAAGGGTAGCTAATTATATTGTCTGTTTCTGCTTCTCATTTTTCGGGAACATCAATTTAGAACATCATACCTTATTTGATATTTTCAAAATTAAAAAAATACTACACAAAAACAAGATGCGGAGAATTTAAAAATAATTTCATAATGCACTGGGTGAAATGTATCATCTACAGAGTAATGTTAAAAGTTTTGTATAGTGACGTGTGGAATCTTCACAATTCACAAATTATAAGTATTTCTAAAGGGCCGGAAAGTTTTTAAACTTTTATCAAATTGAATAATGGCAATTAAGTAATAAATAACCAAAGTAGGGGTAATACTGAGGCATATAAAGATGCACTATAGCGCATAGCCGCATATGATTTCACCTGGAAACCATTAGTTTGAGGGATTTGGTATTATCGAAAAAGGGCTTCAAAGTGCCTCTATTTACACCAACACACCTTAGTAGTTTGAAGCAATAAAGGGGAGAGATAGGGGTAAATTTAGAAGAGGGAGCTTTTTCGGTTGGGGAGCCTAATTACGATCTAACTTGAGGACGACAAAAATTGTTCGATCATCCCTTATTACATATAGTAATAGTAATAATTTCTCCATGCTACGTAAGTATACCTACATTATTTATAACTGACCACGACTTTGATGCCATACTACTTTTGACTGCTGTTAGGGAAATATTATATGATGCCTTGAGTAATAGTTTTAGTTTTCATAATTTAAACATATATTGCAAAATATTAACGTATTAGAAAAATAAGAAGTTATTTGTTACGTTTCTTTTTCCAAATCTAACTTTATTAATCAAAGTACTATCTTTATTAATCAAAGTAATAAAGTGTTAATTACTTGAGACGTTTACGGAAAGACAAACTAACTAAGACTAATATTGTCAAGATTAAAGTTATTAAAATGACATTCTTAAAAAGTGTACAAAAACTTTATGAGACGGAAAATACGTACTGACTATATGGAGTTAAAAATGGAACGATTTAAATTATGCACACTATGAAGTTAGTTACTTTTTTTACCAGATTAACAATCAATACTTATCAAGAATCTACTTATAGTTACCTATTAAGAAAAGTTGCACCACATTGAACTTGGACTCAAAATGAAATACTAAAAACAAATTTGAAGCATATACTCCCTTTGTCTCATTTTACGTGTTGTTTTAGCTCAAAAAATTGTACTAAAATAATTGTCACCTTAGAAATTCAAAATTAAAGATGATAATTATCTCCAACTATACCCACTAAATAAGAGAAAAAATTAGTATATCTTTATTAAATACGAATAACTTAGTAAACTATACTTTATATTTATTATTTTTTTTTCTTCTTAATGGATGTGAAAAGAGTTAAACAACAGTAAAATAGGACAAAGAGAATATATATGAATAAGAAAATAACCTGAGAAAGCCAGTGCAAAGAAAATGCGGAGTAGAAAACATCAACGGATCTAGCCGGAAAGAGACGTCGATAAAATGAACCCGGAACTCCGGCAGCAAAGTACGACCGGTTGCTATTCGAAGCCAAGCATTCCTCCATGCTGCCACAGCCATTATTCGCCAAAGGTGGCAACAATTGAAACAGTGTGTTGAAGTCATTGGAAGGAAGGTCTGCAAAAAAGGCGGAAAATTCCGGTGGTTGTTGACCTATCGCTTCGTAACGTTTGCTCATATGTTGCACAATCACGTCGATTATGTACACGGTGTTGCTGCCGCAGGAACATCCTAGGTCGACCATCACGAAAGCAATGTCGGTCGGGCTAAGCTGGACCCCGTCAAGGGTTTCTTTCAATAGGTGCAGCATTGATCGAGCATGTTGTCCCTGTATATAATAGGAGCTTATGTTACGTATATTGATAGCGTAAATAATTTTCTTTTTAATTTTTTCTATTGCACGGGGAAAAGGGGAAGGGGGAGGATGATAATGAGAGTTAATTCATACTTATTATTTGAAAATTTTCTACCGATACCGCTTATAGACATTTTCCACTTATATAGATACCACTTAGACTATATAGAAAAACTTATTTGACTTTCGAAATTCAAAAAAAGTGTCATATAAATTGATACGGAGAGAAGTAGAAATTAAGGTGTGGAAGTGAATACCTGGGCTTGAGAATTGTTGACGTAGCTAGCCTCTCCTTTGCCTCCTTTCATGCTGAGCATTCTTTCAAGTTTCATGTTAAGCTTCATGTTAGACACCACAACGTTGTCCTTATTGTCTCCTAAGGTAGCCATATTGGTATACAACAGAGAGATTGTTAATTTTTATCAGCGAAAAGGGGAGGTGGTTAAGTATGTTGAGAATAAAAATGACAAAATGTAAGTGGGGTATATATAGAGTTTGGAAAAGCTGAAGAGAGATTTGGTCTTGTTCTAGTGGTTAGGATACATACTCATGAAAGATACTTTTTTGACAGAATCAGAAATATAAAAGCTACAAAAATAAAGAAGAATAAAATTTGGTGGTGAATTCAATTAGGGGGTGGGTGGGTGGAGAGCATATGAAGAAGATATGGGCTTCACATGGAAACAAGTAACAAAGCAGGCCCAAGATTGACGCCGGAATTCTATAATAATTGAATCTCTACGCAAAATTTTTTGTAATTAAAATGCAAAAGAGATCTAAGGGGAATAGGAGATGATTTATTCAACTCTCTCCATTACTTGTGTAATTTGTTCGATTGTTATGCTAAATCTTAAGTCTTTCCATACGAATAGAGTCCTAAATGTCATTTCGACCACTAATTTCAGTCAAATATTTTAAATCAGTGGACGTGAAACACCGCTATATTTTACCGGTTTCAATCAAAGGCGAATCCAAAATTCTAGATTTTCTTTTTCAAATCAAAGTTAGTGGATGCACTGCGTCTTGTATTATTATTCTCCCCTTAAACTGAAAGCTAGAGACCCATGATTTTAACAAACTTATTTGATTACTTTCCTTTAAGTGGGGCAAAACTACATTTGAGCAAGGTTTACCTTGTGCACACCCAAAGAACAAGGTTTACCTTGCGCACCCAAAAAACAGAAATTGCGGGTTCCCTTATCAACAAAACAAAAAGAGAGGCAAAACTCAATATAGTTTTCTTACGATTACATAATTGCTCTAAGACACCCTATTGGGAATTTGGAAGCGTATAACGTGCATGCCATAATCAGCCAAATTGTAGTAAGTAATTAGGAAAATCAATTAGCTAAAGCATCCCTATAATCGTGTTTGATTATAACCGTTTATCCGTTAACATAATCATTAGAGAAATGAAAAGTTATACATAATATATAAAATAAATTAAGGCCTTTTGAAAATCATATAAAGCAACAATACGTGGGTCCAAATTTCAGACTAGAATTATATGCCGATTAGGGCAAACCTAACACAAGCAATAAGAAAACGGTTTCTCTATAAGCAACTACCAAAATGCATAGTATATATACACGAAATGATTAAGGCTTTATAATAAAAAATTCCCAAATGAAATCAAGTATAGATAATGTGTTTGTTGCTAGTTAAGTGTAATTTTTTAGTTGCCATAGACAATGGCAAATCATGAACTAGTAATACTACTAACTACTGGTATAGCTATTTTTTTTTTTTTTTTTATCAATACATACATATGACAAAACAAGAACCTCTTTTGATTCCCAAAACGACGACAAACTATTACTCCTATAATTCTAATTAACCCTGTCTTTTAATACACACCCAAACCATGATTTGATACTCCAAATAAGATTCAACAAGTTCCAGTTTCCTAATTTTATATGTTTGTTGTATCCAATGATGCATCATTTGGAAGTTGACATTTTGTCTACTACAGGAATTAAGATGAACTGAAAGCTAGGTGATCATTAATAGTCTTCCACCAAATTAAGAGTCATCACTCCAGAAATCAAGGGCCATTTTGTTTAGCTATAGGGTCTAATAATTCTAGGGGGCTAAAAGGATCTTACTGAGCCAATAGTAAGATTGTGACAGAAAAATGAATGTGACACAGATGCCATATAAACTTGCATATATTTTTTTAATTATTTAATTATAATTAAGTGATATGTATTTTCACTTTAATTTATATATTTATGATTAAATTTTTTGACTTGATATAAATAGTGAACGAGAATAAGTATATAAAAAGGTTTCTAACGTTGCAGAAAGAAGGGACAACAAATGAAAAATCAATGATGTACACACAACCAAGGGGGGAGCAAGGTGGTGGCTAGGGTCACCCAAACCCCCTTTGGCGAAAAATTACCCTATATGTACAAGGTTAAATTATTTTTTATGTAAATATTGTAGATGTTGAACTCTTTTGCCTTCTTCGTTTATTTACTCCTTTATATTTTGAATCCTCTTAGTGAAAATTTTGGCTTTCCACTGCTCACAACAACTAATACGGTGTATTAATGCAGAGAATTAATAATGTTGAGAGATTAGTTATGCTTGTTAGCTATATTCTTACCATATTTGAGTTTTACTTTTCTCTGGAAGGAAAGTCAAAGTATAACCATAATCGTTTTACTTTTCGTGAAAGGAAAATATATATAATTCTCTTCCATATTTGGCTAGTCCTTTTTTTTGGAGGAAAAGGTTTTAGACCTCTATAAATTAAAGAATCCTTCTCATATAACACAACACAATAACATTCAGAATGTAGTAATTAAAGAGTCTTGTTTAGGGGGAGATAATTCTCTCAATAGGTCTTTATGCTTTATATATAAGTTTTACACTATGTAGGTCACTTGACCAAATCATATTATAATATTATGTCTTTTTAGTATATCTTCTTTGTCGTCTAATTTATCGTTGTTTAAGATTTTCAATGATTAGTTTCCGCATGACGTCCTGATTATTTCGATCCCAGCAATACTGACATTATTTTTTATCCACTGTTTGGTTTATTGCATTAAATAACATGCATTACATAATTTTTAAATAGCACTAAATATGGTGTATTAAAGTAGAAATAGTACTAGTATTGTCAATGCCATGATTTACTATGTATGAGAATAATAATGTGTAAGTAATATTGGTATATATACCGAAACCTGGATTAATCAAGGCTAATATAATAGATTTCAGGTACGAGGCGATTAAAAATAATAATGCACATAGAGTAATGAAATCAAGGCTAATATAATAGATTTCAGATACGAGTTGATTAAAAAATTTGATGTACGTCAAGTAATGAAATACAGGATAATTTAATCGAACTATTCAAGAGATTAAACTCTTACGTGCTGATTGCTGAGAAATAAGGCATTCTTCCAATACAAATTTGTCGCAAGTCATGGTAGCTTCACTTACTGTTGGCCTTCCATCAAAGGATCAAAGTAATTATGCACTGAATTTAATTTATTTCAAGAAAAAAACTGTAGAATGTGGAAGAATGAATGATAACACCTTATTTATACATCCTAAATCTTTGATAAGTACTCTGGTGGGTTGCTGGAAATCACATATAGAAATTGGAGTCAATTGACCAATTTTGACTTGTTATAATTAGTTACCCGAAAAAAGAAAAAAGAAAAAAGACTACTTATAATTGACCTTATCTGATTAACCATACTGTTTACCCCGAAATCGGGTAATCAATTAAATTTGTAAGTGGGTATAGGATATGTGCTTGGATCTTGATGTATGTTAGATAGGGAAAATGTATATGTGAGAGTTCCTCAATAAAATGGCTAATGATGGCGATTTGCTATGAATACAAACGTTTATAAACAATGTGGGATAATTGATGGAATAAACACAATATAAATGTAAACAGATGGCCTTGGCCGAATCAGATATTGAAAGAGAGATTGTACGCATGAACTCTTTTATTATAAATGTTCTTGGAAATTAAAGGAGCCAACCCTTACAAAGGAGGGGGATGTGCTCTATTTATAGTGTGACCTCCATGGGTCTCATATGATGTGAACAAATAAAATAATAGTAACAAGGACAGCTCTGCATGGATTTGGTGGGATTAGACTGACGGCGCCGTCTCACACACGCATGGTGGGTAGTTGACCATGATAGGACGTTACTGGCGCGTGCCCCGAGTGCAACGGCCACACGGACCAACGGCTACTCGGACCAATAGCTATACGGACCAACGGCCATGAATGCTCGGGTCACCGGGCTTGGCCGTTTCAACGACACAGAAAGCAGATCAGTCGGTGCCCTCGCTCAGCCCCGGCCCAAGCATTACCCTGATCAAAGGTGAATAGTATCTGACACATTCTCATTCCTTTCTCCGGTTCCTTGTTCCACCGGTTTTCCCTATATCCGATTTTTACCGTATACAGATAGCCCCCACACTTCCCGGATCTCCGATCTATCGGAGTAACGGGTAGTGGATAACTTCTGAAACCGGTGGTTCTGTTAGCTCGTCGTTATCCTCTCATTTTGGCGGGAACGGTTGCGTAATGCCTCCCCTTTTATCGGCCACGTGTCTCGCCCCAGGTGGCCCACCTCTGCCAACCGCCTTTTGCACGTCGTTTCGAGTCACTTCGAATTAATGATGGGACACGTGGCGCCCCTTGATTGGCCGTCCTCGGTAACCGTTCCTCTTTCATGCCTATATAAGACCCTTTACCTCCCCATTTTATAACTTTCACGCCTTGCTCCTCTTCAACTTCACTCTATTTCTGCGCTCTTCCGTCTGCAATACACACAATCAACTTCATATTTGATCTGCTGTTGTTTCATTGCTTCACACTACGCGCAAAAGAGCCAATTCTGTCTCCATTTCTGTAAGCCATCACCAGTTCCTTCATTTTTCTCAAATTCCTCTCTTGAACCTTCCTTCTTTCCTATTCCCAAGATGTCCGAATCCACTTCCCATGATGCTCCACTAGTGTCGTCCCCGGGGGCCGAGCCCGTGTCTCCGGCTAAATTCGAGCCCACGGCTTCGGATATCATACCGGCTAAATTCAACTTCAACAAAGATCTTGAGGTCGAAAAGCCTTCCTCCATTTCAGACAGGGGATTCGACGTGAGGCGGTATCCCTCATCTATTACCGAGGAGAAGCTCGACATAGTCCGAGCCGATTGCGGGTGGGACACCCGTCCAGTTCGAATTTTTGCCCCCGGACCAGATGAATCCGTTACTGACCATCGTGAAGGGTTTCTGTATGTTTACACATACCCATTCACTCTCAAACTCGACCCTCCGGTGGATCCGGTCATTCTCGACATGTGCCGGATTTACGGCGTTACGTTGGCTCAGATCGGCCCAAATGTTTGGAGGGTCGTAGCGTATCTCCAGTTGTTGGCCAACAACGCCGAGAAGGAGTTCACACTGGCCCACCTGATACGCCTATACTCCCCGAGGCTGTTCCGGGGTGGCGTAATGAAACTGACCAAGCGCAGCCGGAATCCATTCTTCTTAAAAATGGATGAAGACAGAGACTGGGGATGGTTGGAGCGATACGTCCGGGTGAAGACCGAGGACATTGTTCCAGCCGACCATATGCCTTTCCCGGAGAAGTGGAATAACAAGTGTAAGTCCGAAGTCTCGAATAATTTCCTTAGCGTTGCTTCGTCAAATTTTGATTCCGCTTTCTCACTGTTTTTTCCTTACTTTTGTCAGCCAATGGGTACGTTCCTCCGGTCATTCGGAATCTGAGTGACTGGGTCACTGTACTCCTCGACCAGCATCCTTATGACGACCGGACATGGGCCCACCTGTCACGTGGCCGATGGGTCGCCCAGAACCACGGTAGCCTTCTACTTCCATTCTGCTGCATCCTCATTTATTCGTTCCGTCCTTCGACCTTCGCTAACATCTTATTTTTTCAGGCTTGCCTAAGGGCTCGGTAGCCCCCAGACCGGAGTTGGTGACCGCTCCCCCAGCACCGGCGTCCGAGTTCGACACAGCGGGTTCTGCCCGTGTTCTTGCCGATGCTGCAAAAATAAAACGGCCCTCCGAAAAGGGGCAGACGCCAAAAATGAGGAAAGTAAGAATCGTTGCTCGGTCTTCAAGGGAAGAGACGGAGCCCAACATCATCGTCCGAAGAGTCGGCTCCGTTCCCTCCGTGGCTCCAATACCGGAGGAGGCGGTCTCCGTTCCGCCCCTTCCTTCTATCGGCGAAGGTCTCTTGGTTCCTGCTCCACATTCAGGTGCGGAAGAAATACTTTCCCCAGCTCCTCTTCGGTCGATTGACTTTGTTGACATTTCAGGTGAAACTTCTTCGGAAGACACTCTCTTGCAAGGAAAAAGGAGGTCCGGGGAAGCGGCTGCTGCTGGAGCCGATCAAAGAACCATCCCAATACCGGAGAGCGAAGCCCCCATAGGTGCTCGTCCGTCTCCCGAGCATGAGCCTGTTAAAACTGCGGAGCCCCCGGCCTTGGCCGAAAACATTGGGGCTGCTCCAAGTTCATCTACCCCGGCTCCGCGGGTGGATGATTTCGATGATATGTTCTCGAGCACTCCCCCCGCCACCGGCGAAGCTGTGGGCTTTGGTCATCTCCTTATTCCTCGGGCCACGAGGCCGGCCAACCGAACCTCCGAATCTGGTGCCAGAGATAACTTGGTGAATATCTTCCCGGCCCCGAGCGTGGAGCCAAGGAGAACCAGATCAGCCGTAATCACCGTCCCCGAGGACTGCAGCTTTCTGTCACTTCCGGTAGGCGTAGCCAGCTATTTGCGGCCCCTTGTCTCCGACTCGGACAGGCGCAAAATGACCGGGGTCACTTGGCAATGCCTCATTAACGAGGGTATGCATGCGCGCAACCGGGTAAGACTCTTAACCGCCCTTGTACAGTTTATCTGGGGATTTTATCCTTGCTTTGCCTAAGTCTTCTGACTTGTTTTATCTGCAGAGTGTGGTGCTGGTTAATGAAGCTTTTATCCGTGCCCAACATGAGATAGGCGATCTTCGAGGCCAACTGGATGCCCAGGGCCGAGAAACGGAGAAATACCAGCATCTTCTTCAGGAGAAGGAGGAAGAGTTGAACCGGGCAGCCGTGCTGGCCAACCTCCGTCCCGAGCTCGATGCGGCTAAGGACGAAAACCGTCGTTTGAAGAGTGAACTGGACGTTATGACCGATTATAACCGGAGCCTTGAGGCTGACAAAATCGGCCTTAGCCGGGATAAAGCCCAGTTTTCCTCGAGGCTAGATGAGCTCTAGACCACGGTTTCCCGTCTCCGGGGGGAACTGGACTCGGTGAAGGCTGACGCAACGGGTTTGGCCGAGAAGAACCGGCAGCTCGAGTCCGAGGCTGCTTTGTTCAACGAGCGTAGGAGGGTGTTCGAGGAGAAAGCCGATGAGCGGTCTCGGATATGTGAAGGCCTAAGATCCGAGCTCGAGGAGGCGGTTATTGCCAACGACGGCCTTAAGGCCGAGCTAGAGGCAGCCACCGGTAGGATAAGTGTCCTTGAGGAGGACCAGGCTGATTGGAAGCAAAACTGGCCAAGGCTGAGGCCGACTTGGAAGAAACCTGGAGAAGTGTTGAAGCGGCCGAGGCTCATACTGCTATTGTTGCTAAGTATGAGAAGTGGAAGTCTCAGCGGATCACCCTCGAGCAAGCCGAGCACGACCTTTCGGATCTTCCGACCCTGATACTCGAGGCCAAGAGTGTGGAGGAGGAAGCCAATCGCGCTCTCGGGTCCGAGTCAGACGACTCCGAGCGGACCGAGTCCGATCACTCATCCACCTCTAGTCATGCCGGATAGCATAGGGCTGGTGTTTCGTCTTTTTTTTTTTTTTTGCCTTCGTAGGATTTTGATTTTTGATGTAAAAAGCACCCCTTGTATATATAAAGAATGTCCTTTTCCTGTTTCTTCGTTTGAATGCTCGCTATTATTTGTGCTATAATTGTTGGTCCGCTCTAGGACAAGTCAGCTCGTAGTCGTTAATTTATCGTGCCCGTAGGTCTTATCCGACATTTAGGGGCCGATGGCTTATCAAATTTTGGCTTGGATCATTTTGATCTCGTCGCCTTTGTCGAATTTCGACCACAGTACCAGGCGTAGGGTATGCGAATGAGGCAGTATCGAAATACGGTGGTTATCAACCGGGCAAAGTATATTTGACAGAAAGCTGTTATCCCAACTTTTGATAACTTTGTGTTTGCAAAATGTTTGTACATATGAGAAAATGTTTATAAATATGAGAATTTTAACTCTTTCTTTCTTAGCCGTAGCAAATGTAAAATGGGACACGATTCGTTATGATCGTTTGGTCCTTAAATCGAAGGCTATGGCCGGTGGCCGGTGGCCGGGCCTTAGTTTTGCCGTAGCAAATGCTAAATGGGACACGATTCATTATGATCGTTTGGTCCTTACATCGAAGGCTATGGCCGGTGGTCGGGCCGTAGTTTTGCCGTAGCAAATGTTGAGCTTCTTATCTGAGCCTTACTTTGATCGGGGTCATCTTTGGTGCGGGCATAATACTCCCCTAGCACTTATCCGAGCACCGAGGTCGGGTGAGTGCTATTATGTCCCCAATCGGAGGATGTGACATCAGGTATTCGGATACTCGCCCTTCATATTTGTTCAGTAACACGTTGTACTTGTTGCCTCATTAAAAACCTTGTTGGAAAACCCTTTGTAGGACAAAACCGTACTAAGGAAAAGAGTGCAACACGTGTTTTCAGGCCTAGATTCTAATTTTATCCCGCTTTTGACTTCCTGCAAAAGAGAAAAGTTAATAGGAGAACACGGGGAGACCATACCTTAGCAGTAGTATCTCTTCAGATGGGCCACGTTCCAGTTATTACGCACACTACAAAAAAATCAGTGTTTAGTGACGGACGTATTCCATCGCTAATCAGCATATATCTGTTGCTAAACATGTGTTGCGACGGATTAGCGACGGAATGTCGTCTGTTACGATTTTGCGCGTTGCTAACCTATTAGCGACAGAAAAATGAAATCCGTAGCAAACTTAGCGACAGAGTAGCGACGTATGAGATCCGTTCCACATTATAGCAACGGATTATTTTGTTGCCATTGTTATGAATTCCGTGACTAATTTCATATTTCATTTCGTCGTTTTAGTAAATTAGCGATGAAAACCATTGTTGCTAATCCGTCGCAAAATATTTGAATTATTTGTGCCTGTATTTAGCGACAATCTGTAGCCTACTGTTTTCCCTCTAGCAACGACCAAAATCCGTCGCAAATCTGTCACAAATATTTTTCTTCCGATTTTTTTTAAATACACCTGTTGAAACATACTAAATACAAAGTAATAAATACCCTTAAAAATAACTGACATTCACATAAAATAATATTTATAAAAAAGATTCAAAATAGATAGCGGAATCCTCCATATTTTCTGTCGGTGCTGATTGAGAAGTTGAAGGTGCTGCTGATGCTGAAGATTAAAGCCAGAATTGACGCAAAGATTCGACCCATAATAACTTTGTGCTTGAGATCCAAGACCATATATTCTTCTCTTCCTTGTTCCCCCAGCAGCTTCGTAATATGCTTCACACTGATCAATATCAGACTGAGACTGTGATTTTTCCCGTAATACTTCTTGATATCTTTTTCCTGTAATAAGTAGTGAAATTAAAACATCAAGAATACTAATCATTCAATTTTTACCAAATACAAAGAGAAATGAATTCCAAAGATAAGGGAGCAGATATTTATCCTTTTTTCGTTGGAATTGAAGTCTCATGATGACCAACGAAAAAGAGTTTCATACAACTTGGATATAAATGATCATATACACTGTCTCATAGTCAAGTAACAGAACATGAAAACAAAGACAATTAGAGTTCCTAAACAACAAATGTAGTATCATGTTCAAAATAAGAAATTTTTTTAAAGTAAGCATCTGAGTATCAACATGAGGCAGCTCTTTCCAACAACCTTAGACTAGTAGTTTTTGACCTTTGAACTTGCTCAAGTATAACAATTTTATCTCCAGCCCAACATCAACTATTCTATAGTAAAATCGTAGCAACATATATACAACAACAATTCTCCCCAAGTAAGGCATCATGATGTGGCCATGAATAAGTGCAGCTGCTTATCTTTATCACACCAGTAATTATGACAGTTCAGCATCTAGCATATAGCAAGTGTTCTCAAGATCAGCATCTAGCATTTTAGTATTTCTGCATTGCATTTTTTGTATTTCTGCACTGCGTTTTTATATTTCTGCACTGTATTTTTTGCTGCATTGCGTTTCTGTATTTCTGCACTGCAGTTTACTATTTTCTAAACTGTGTTTCAGCATTTCTGTAGTGTTGTGCTTCAGCAGTGATTTTTTTATGCATTACATATTTGTATTTCTGCACTGTATTGCAGTTTCAGTATTTTTGCACTGCATTTTTTGCATTTTCTGTACAGCTTTTTCAGCATTTCTGCACTGCGTTTCAGCATTTCTCCACAATTTTTCAGCATTTCTGCACAGTTTTTCAGCATTTCTGCACTGCGTTTCAGCATTTCTGCATGATTTTCTAAACTGCGTTTCAGTATTTTTTAGTGTTGTGCTTCAGCAGTGATTTTTTTCTACACTGCATTCTCCGCATTTTTGCACAGGTTTTTCAGCATTTCTGTACTAAGTTTCATCATTTTAGTACAGTATTTTTAGCATTTCTGCACAATTTTTCCAACATTTCTGCAGTGTTTTTTTTTGCACAGCATTTCAGCAAAGTTTTTTTTTTTTTGAACTTTATCACCATGTTCTCCTCCAGATGGACTTGAACATGATGATAATGCTTTCTTTTCAGTTCATCACCAACAAACTTCCTCTGTGAACTCAGGTATAGCACCCGTTCCAACCGTTTATATGCAGTAACAGTAATACAAATTCCAGCAAAAGCACACCAGTAACAACATAGAACATCAACAGCAATGCAGGTTTATGTTTAGCCAAAAAAAAAAAGGCTTAGTTCAAAATGGAACAACAAGCAACCTTATAGCACAACAGTTCCAACACCAAGATATGTAGGAGCTTAATTCATCATATGTAATGGCGAAATCACAAATACAACAACAGCCCATAAAATGTAGCAGCACATGTCCTAAGTACCTAACATGAAAAAGATTCAAAGGTCATGAGTTAGTTGAAGTCATAAACTATAAATTAGTTATGGTACTAAATATATTACCACATATATCACCAGGAAACAAACAGTATGGAGAGGCCAAGCTTGGAATACAGTTTCAGTAGAGAGTAACCTTTAACCGTCAGCAGCATGTTCAAAATATTAACTTAATCAAATCATATATCGACTCTTTAAGACTAAAGAAACTAAATAGTACAAAAAATGATTTCCAACAGAGTCCATGCATATTATTTCTAGTATCAAGAATATTAATGATCTGTATACATATTACAGCCCATACTTCAAATCTTTCTATTCGTAAGACATTAAATTTAAAAAGATTGAGCCATAAATCTTATTCTTAAAGCAGAACCGCGCACCTAACAGGAATAAGAAATAGCAAATACCTTTGTTGAATGCTAAATGAGAGTGCTTTGGCAGCAGATCATGAAATCTTTTAAGCTGCTGAATAAATAACAATTGACTTTTGGTCTTAACATGTATGAAGTATCAGGCTACGAGGTCAGTAGATTGAACGTTTAATTTAAAAAATAATTGCCATCAGTCAGAGATCATCAAAATGATTTAACAAAAATAAATAAACTTTATTTTGCAAATCAGAACTCGCCATAGTTGAACATCACAAAATCACAAATCGACTTAAACTCAAGTTTTGGATACCTCGTAATCAAATTTCTTTGACAAAAAAGACCAAAAAGTGAACGAGATGAATGATGCCCCTAACAGTCTTGAAGCTTACATGAAATAGATCGAGAGTGAGAATATTGAGACAGCAGCAGAGCTCGAGCAGCGAAAACCAAAATTATCATCAATAAGAAAAATTCTTAACTTCCAATTCAGTGGTGTATATGTGTAATTTTGAAAGTGGTAGGTGTAATTTCTCTTTTCCAAACCCGAATCTGATGTCTTTCTAATTTTAGATTGACTGTCAAACCTCTAGATGGATTCTTTCTTAAACTCCTAGATAGGCTATCTTCTAATTACAGTATTATTTTTCTTTGAAGGTGTTCTTTTTTACTCTTAGCTTGACCATGATAAAGAGCCTACCCACCACGCCATGAAAGGCAACTAAAGATCGAAGGGTCTGCTTTCTTGCCCACAAATTACATTTACACACTACTTTCTTGTTTTTTTTTTTTTTTTTTTTTTATAAAAATCTCAAAATAATTCAACTCAGATTATTAGCCTTACAAGAACAAAACCACAAGAATTTGATATATGTTCCCACAAAATCTAATTTAATGGGATGAGTAGTCCATTATTTAATTTCACAGACCCACCATTATTTAATTTCACAGACCCACAGGCTTTATTGACCTGCTAACCTAAAATAATTAGAAAACTAATACTACTAGCCAGTTTCCTCGTTCTTGCTTTATCACACACATAACTTAAAAAATCCATAACAAAATTCTTCTCTTAATTTTTCTCTAACCCAACACTTAAACTTCAAATAAATTATAAACCCAACAGTTTTTCAAGACACCCAACTTCGATTTTAGCAAGAAAACACTTAACGACGCTCTGTTCTTTAGATAATAAGCAAAAAACACAGATTTCTTAACTTCTATTTCAGATTTAATGTCAGAAAACACAAAGAAAGAGATAACGAAGAAAGAAATTGCCCATAAAACATAGAAAAAACAAAACATACCTGTCCTTTAGATAAAAGATGCAGCAGAAGAAGAGAAAAACACAATAGAAACCCTAGATTCACATTATTTTGATCTAAATTCACAATTTCGCACACTCTCTCTATATTGTGCGCGCTCTCTCTCTCTCTATCTGTGTTGGGTGTGTTTGAAGTGAGAGGAAATAAATGAGTACCCTAGGATATATCTTTTTTTTAATATTTAACGATGGACTAGCGACGAATTTTATATTCCGTCGCTAAATAATACATTGACTTCTTTTAATAATTAATATTGCAACGAATTTTTCCGTTGCTACGAATATATATTTTTTGGAGAAAAATTGAAAGGTCTGGCGATGGATTTTCCGTTGCTGAATCCGTCACTACATAAAAATAAAATTTTTCGCGCCTCTTCTGTTGCTAAATCTGTAGTGAAATTTAAGGCGCCAAAATTTCGCGCTAATAATTAGTGACGAAATTCAGTTTTCGTTGCTAGTCCGTCGCTATATAATGAGATAAAATTTTAGTTGCTTTTCTTGTGACAAAATGAGCATTCCGTAGCTAATCCGTCGTTAATTAGCGACACAATATGGTCTGTCGCTAATATTCCGTCACTAAACGCTGGTTTTTTAGTAGTGGCAGACGCTGCCCGTCCATGGACTCTAATTGGTACGATCCTTTGCCCGTTATACCGGTTACCTTGTACGGGCCTTCCCAGTTCGGACCCAGCTTTCCCTCGTTGGGTTTCTTGGTGTGCAAGGTAACTTTTCGAAGTACTAAATCCCCAACTTGGAAATGCCGAAAGTTGGTTCTTCGGTTGTAGTATCTTTCCATCCTCTGTTTTTGGGCCGCTATGCGGACCGACGCGCTTTCGCGTAGTTCATCTGTGAGGTCGAGCTTCACGGCCATGGCCTCCTCGTTTGACTCCTCAGTGGTATACCTGAAATGGAGGGTCGGTTCGCCAACCTCCATGGGGATAAGGGCCTCGGCCCCGTAAACCAATGAGAACGGGGTCTCCCCCGTGCTCGATCTTGATGTGGTTCTGTAAGCCCACAACACCTCCGGCAATATCTCCCTCCAATGGTGCTTCGATGCTTCAAGTCTTTTCCTCAGATTTTGGATTATCGTTTTGTTCTTGGATTCTGCCTGTCCGTTTGCGCATGGGTGATACGGGGTTGACACGATTTTCTTGATCTTCAATCCCTCGAGGAAATTGTTGACCTTGCCACCCACGAACTGAGGACCATTATCACAAGTTATTTCGGAGGGGATGCCGAAACGGCAGATGATGTGATCCCATATGAAGTCGATGACTTCCTTCTCTCTTATCTTTTCGAAGGCCTGAGGTAACGGACCCACAATGTCCATTCCCCACTTCATGAAAGGCCAAGGTGAGATCACCGAATGTAGCAACTCCCCGGGCTGGTGAATCATCGGAGCATGCTTTTGACATCCGTCGCATTTTCAGACAAAACTTTTAGCGTCTTCGTCCATCCGATTCCAGTAATAACCGGCCTTGATGATTTTTCGAACCAGAGCTTCTGCACCGGAGTGGTTGCCACAGGTTCCTTCGTGTACCTCTCTCATCACGTATTCCGTTTCTCCGGGGCCTAAACACTTAGCCAGGGGACCGAGGAAAGAGCGTCGATACAATTGGCCGTCCACCAAGCAAAAACGGGTGGCCTTGGTCCGTAGTGACCGTGATTCCTTCGGGTCATTCGGGAGCTTTCCGTCACGCAAGTAGTCGATGTACTTATTGCGCCAATCCCAAGTTAAGCCCATTGTGTATATTTCGGCGTGTCCGCTTTCTATGGCCGTGTTTGATAAGTGCACTGTTGCCCCGGGGTCAATTTCCTCCCCCTCGACCGAGGATCCCAAATTTGCCAATGCGTCGGCCTCACTGTTCTGCTCCCTCGGTATGTGCTGCAAGGTCCATTCTTTAAATTGATGAAGCAACACTTGGGTTTTTTCGAGGTACCTCTGCATCCGTTCGTCCTTTACTTCGAACACGCCGTTCACCTGGTTTGCGACCAAAAGCGCGCACTTTGCCTCGATTATTTCGGCTCCCATGCTTCGAGCCAATTCCAAACCTGCAATCATAGCCTCATACTCGGCTTCATTGTTAGTCAATTTAGCAGTTCTAACGGATTGTCGAATGACATCCCCGGACGGGGTCCTAAGGACAATCCCTAGTCCGAAACCTCTAAGGTTCGAGGCCCCGTCCGTGTGTAGAGACCAAATGCCCGTGGTCTTTCCCGAGGTCAGCAAAAGTTCCTTTTCGACCTCGGGGACCATAGCCGGGGTAAAATCTGCTACAAAATCGGCCAAGATTTGGGATTTGATGGTCGTTCGAGGTTTATACTCGATATCGTAACCGCTAATCTCTACAGCCCATTTTGTTAACCTACCTGACAACTCCGGTTTATGCATGATGTTTTTCAAAGGGTAGGTGGTTACTACACATATGGGGTGGCGTTGAAATAAGGTTTGAGCTTTCTGGAAGCGCTTACCAGCGCTAATGCCAACTTTTCCAAATGGGGGTAACGGGTCTCCGCATCCCCCAAAGTTCTACTTACATAATAGATAGGGAATTGTGTACCTGATTCTTCTCGGACCAAAACGCCACTTACCGCCACTTTGGAGACAGCTAGGTAGAGGAAAAGTGGCTCGTCGGCCTTCGGTGTGTGCAGCAACGGTGGGCTAGACAAGTACCTCTTCAACTCTCGTAGAGCTTCTTGGCACTCCGATGTCCAAACGAAGTCGTTCTTCTTTCTGAGCAAAGAGAAGAAACGGTGACTCTTGTCCGAAGACCTCGATATGAAGCGACTCAGCGCTGCTATCCTCCCGGTGAGCTTTTGTACCCCCTTTATGTTGTTCATGACCTCGATGTCCTCGATGGCCTTGATCTTGTCCGGATTGATTTCAATTCCTCGGTTTGACACCATGAAACCTAGAAATTTACCAGACCTTACCCCGAAGGCACATTTCTCCAGCTTGAGCTTCATGTTGTATCTGCGGAGCACATCAAAGGTTTCCTGCAAATGCTTTAAATGGTCCTCTGTTTCCAGGGACTTAACAACCATATCGTCAACATATACTTCCATCGTTTTCCCTATTTGTTCTTCGAACATTCCATTAACTAGGAGTTGGTAAGTTGCTCCGGCATTTTTTAATCCGAAAGGCATGACGTTATAACAGTAAGTCCCATAACGGGTGATGAAGGATGTTTTCTCTTGATCCTCCGGGTGCATCCGGATTTGGTTATACCCGGAGTAAGCGTCGAGAAGTCCGAAGTCCTTCGGGCATGCCTTGTTTAAATCCTTATAATCGACACACATTCAAAATTTATTACCTTTTTTGGGCACCACCACCACGTTAGGAAGCCAATCCGGGTATTTCACCTCCCGGATGGAACCTATTTTTAAAAGCTTTGTTACCTCGTCTTTCACAAAGGCGTGTTTTGGCTCCGCCATGGGCCTCCTTTTTTGCTTCACCGGGGGAAACTTCCCGTCCAAGCTGAGTTTGTGTGATGCTATTTCCGATGATTTACCTGTCATATCTATATGCGACCACGCAAAACAATCGGCGTTAGCTCGAAGAAACTCAATTAATTTGCGCCTGAGCTCCGGGGTAAGCCCCGTGCCCAGGTATACCTTTCTATCCGGTAAGAACTCGAACAGGATGATATGCTTCAGCTCCTCTACGGTTGATTTGGTCGCGTCCGAGTCATCCGGCATGACAAAAGATCTGGGTATCCCGAAATCATCCTCTTCGTGCACCGGATCTGGCCCGATATACTTTGGTTGCTATTGGGGGACCTCCCCTCCGGTTACACCCTTATCTTCCTAAGCCGGCTCCTTGGGCCGGGGCGCCGCCTCCTCTACTGCGAACATTTCCTTTGCTGCGGGCTGCTCTCCTCGGATGGTTTTCACCCCCTCCGGGGTGGGGAATTTCAACAACTGGTGCAGTGTTGAGGGTATTGCCCTCATGCTATGTATCCAGGGTCTGCCCAATAATGCATTATACTTCATGTCCCCCTCGATCACATAGAACACCTTTTGCTGAATGGTGCCATCCACGTTCACGGGCAATGAGATCTCTCCCTTCGTAGTTTCGCTAGCCATATTGAACCCACTGAGTACCCTAGCCACCGATACAATCCGATCGAGCAGCCCTAGCTGTTCGACCACTCTCCATCGGACGATGTTGGCCGAGCTACCTGGGTCAACCAAAATACGTTTAACCTTAGTTTTAAAGATGAGTATAGAAATTACCAGTGCATCATTGTGCGGTTGAATGATGCCTTCCGCGTCTTCGTCATTGAAGGAAATAGAGCCCCCGGTTGAATGGTCTCAGATACGCTTTTCACGAACAATAGAGACCTTGGTCCGTTTCATTACCGGCCCCCGAGGGACGTCCATACCCCCAACTATCATGTTGATTGTATGCCGGTGTTCAACCGGTTCGACTCTTCGATGAGCTTCCCTTTCCTTGTAGTGATTTTTGGCTCGCTTACTCAATAGATCTCGGAGATGGCCGTTTTTCAATAACCGGGCTACCTCCTTTCTCAACTAGCGGCAATCCTCAATTTTGTGTCCATGGGTTCCGTAATATTCACACACCATGTTCGGATCCCGTTGGCCCGGATCTGACCTTAGTGGTTTTGGCCATCTCACATCCGGGACGCGGCCGATGGCCGAGACAAGGTCCGAAATACTGACGTTGAAGTTGTACTTCGAAATATTCGGTGGACCCTTATTGCTGGTGGAACTTCCGGCATCTCTCCTGAACGAGAGACCCCGGCTGTTTGACGGGCGCTCGACCCGCTTGGTACCTCGACCTGAGAAGTGGCTCGGGCTTTCCCTTGACTTTTCCGACCTGAAATTTGGTCTCTCCGAGTGGGAGTATGGCCGAAACCTTTCTTTTGATGATTCGGACTTCGTTTCATAACCCTTCTTCGGTCTCTCGAAACTTCTATTCACTTTTAACTTTACCGAAGAGAGCTCGAACTGATCATCCTCCACCCGAATCTTCGACTCATACCGATTGTGGACGTCAGCCCATGTTACGGCCTCGTACTCCAGCAAATTTTCTTTCAATTTGGCTGAAGCAGCTGAACTTAGCATGTTGAGCCCCTTTGTGAAAGCTTGTGCGGCCCATTCTTCTGGCACTGGGGGGCGTTCCATCCGTTCCCTCTGGAACCGGTTGACGAACTCCCGCAGTAGCTCATCGTCCCTTTGGGTTATCCGGAAGATATCGGCCTTACGGGACTGCACCTTTATGGCACCGGCATGTGCCTTTACGAAAGCATCTGTGAGCATTTCGAAAGAAGTGATCGAATGCTCGGGTAGGTGGTCATACCACGTCAACGCTCCCTTCGACAGAGTTTCCCCAAATTTCTTCAGCAACACCGACTCGATCTCATCTTCCTCCATATCATTGCCCTTTATGGCACAGGTATATGAGGTCACGTGCTCGTGTGGGTCCGTTGTGCCGTCATACTTCTGTATATCGGGCATTTTGAACCTCTTCGGGATCAGTTTCGGGGCCGCACTCGATGGAAAAGGCCTTTGGATGTACCTTTTCGAATTCGGCCCCTTCAGCAAAGGTGGAGCCCCCGGTATCTGGTCCACCCGAGAATTGTATGTCTCGACCCTCTTTTCGGTTGAATCTACCCGTTTCGCCAAAGTTTCAAGCATCTTTAGAACCTCGGTAGAGGAGCCGGCTCCGAAGCCGTCGCTCTCAACCATTCGTGCCTCGTTTCTTCCGGTTTCGGCAGTACCCTTTGCTTTTTCCGACCCTGCTTCACCCTTTCCGCTCTGTAGCTGGGCAATTTCTATTCCTTGCTCGGCGATTGCCGCTCTTTGTTCCTGCAACATTTCAAAAATTAAACGTAAGGTAACACCGTCGTTTGGCGCTTCCGGTTCTCTCCGGCCCCGATCCCGAGACAATGTAACGGAATTGTGAGTATTTAGAGGATCAGTGGCCGGTAGGGCGGCATTCTCTTGATCCACGGTATTTTGCCGGTTGAGTCCCTCCCTTGAATCGACGGGGTTCGGGTCAGCGGGGTTTGGCAATGCCCGTAGTCCTCTTCCTTCGTTTTCCGCCACGATCTCGGTGTTATTGACATGACCGGATTGTTCAATGTCAGCCATTTAGTCCGTTTTCGCAGAGACGGGCAGGGACGTTTTTGATTTTGATGAATATGACAGAAATCAAGGCCAAAGACCACTATTATCCTAGCCCCACGGTGGGCGCCAAACTGTTTACCCCGAAATCGGATAATCAATTAAATTTGTAAGTGGGTATAGGATATGTGCTTGGATCTTGATGTATGTTAGATAGGGAAAATGTATATGTGAGAGTTCCTCAATAAAATGGCTAATGATGGCGATTTGCTATGAATACAAACGTTTATAAACAATGTGGGATAATTGATGGAATAAACACAATATAAATGTAAACAGATTGCCTTGGCCGAATCAGATATTGAAAGAGAGATTGTATGCATGAACTCTTTTATTATAAATGTTCTTGGAAAGTAAAGGAGCCAACCCTTACAAAGGAAGGGGATGTGCTCTATTTATAGTGTGACCTCCATGGGTCTCATATGATGTGAACAAATAAAATAATAGTAACAAGGACAGCTCTGCACGGATTTGGTGGGATTAGACTGACGGGGCCGTCTGACACACGCATGGTGGGTAGTTGACCATGACAGGACGTTACTGGCGCGTGCCCCGTGTGCAACGGCCACACGGACCAACGGCTACTCGGACCAATAGCTATACGGACCAACGGCCATGAATGCTCGGGTCACCGGGCTTGGACGTTTCAACGACGCAGAAGGCAGATCAGTCGGTGCCCTCGCTCAGCCCCGGCCCAAGCATTACCCCGAGCAAAGGCGAATAGTATCCGACACATTCTCATTCCTTTCTCCGGTTCCTTGTTCCACCGGTTTGCCTTATATCCGATTTTTACCGTATACACATACAAATGTCTTTTTTTTGTTAATAATACAAATGTCCAAATAGCTAAGAAATTGATGACTTGCCAAGAATGAGAAGTACATTGAATTAATTTTAAATTTGACCAGATGAAAGTAAAACGTGATCATTTGCTCATACTACACACATAGACAATGCTGCAAGAGATTATGGAATGGTATCATTTAATCTTCCATTCTCGGACATAGAAAGTTTGACTACGAGTTTTGACCATCCCACAAGGTTGGTCCAACTTAACCTTAAACGGTAAAACCACATAAAAAGAGAGAAAAAAAATTATGCGCCCATCTAATTTGAATGACACATATTTCTTCTCCATCAACCAACTAAGGAAATTTACGTTAAGCCAATAGAGTAACGTAAGGAAATTAAGTGTTTGCATGAATTATAAGCCAATGAAAGTTTAAACGGAAAAGGGCCTAAAATGTCCTTGAACTATCGGATTTAGTATAAAAGTACCCTCTGTTTACCTTTCCGCTCTAAAATGCCCTCGCCGTCAACCTATTAGTCCTAAAATGCTCTTATATTTAACGGCCCATTTTTAAAATATAATTAAAAGTTTCATTTATTACGTGACATGATTCTATTGGATGATTTTAAAATAAACCTAATTAATTAAAATCTCAACCCAAAACCCGGATCCACCTAAACTCATACTCGGTCTGCTTATATTCTCGTATTAAACTAAAAGACCCATTACCGGAGAGTGAGGAGATCGCCGGATCCATTTGTGAATGACAAAATATAAGGCAATTGCCCTTATATTGTCAATTGCCGGAGACGATGAGAGATTTGAGGAAGATGATGAACAACGAAGATTATTGGCAATTCATTTAGTTTAATACGGAAATTTAAGCGGATCGGCTATGAATTTTAGGTTGGATTGAGATTTTTATTAATTAGGTTTATTTTAAAATCAGCCAATAGAATCATGCCACATAATAAAAGAAACTTTTAATTATATTTTAAAAGTGGCCGTTAAATATAAGGTCGTCTTACTACCATTAGGTTGACGGCGAGGGCATTTTAGAGCGGAAAGATAAACGGATGACATTTTTGTACCAAATTCGATAGTTCAAGGGCATTTAGGCCCTTTTCCGAAGAAGTTTAAAAGGAAACAAGTTTTATTTGCAAATAAGTTGTTAGCGAATTAAAAGTGTTGAACCTACTATATGGGTCCTTCCACCTTATTTCCTGTAAAAAAGCGAATGAATCAACGTTTATATCACGTTCAAATTTTCAGTAGTACTACTCTTTGCTATTTAAACTCTATATTTAGGGTATTTCTTAAAACATAAAGTAGGAAAAAATGAATTGTCCCGCTGGCTGATCACGTGCTTCTCACCAGACAATTCCGTCGAACGTAATTGCTGCCATGTGTTTTATGTATGATGAAGACGAAAAGTGCTCGGTTTTGATAAATGTAAGGACTAAAATTGTGGAGGTATGAATTTAAAGGACTGATGGTGTATCTTTTTCATTCTTTCTCAATTATCACAAGCAAAATGTTTACTCAAAACAACACTGCATAAAGTGCGTGTTTTAAATAGAATCGTTATCTCTTTTAAACATTAGTTTTCAATTGAATCTTCGTTAGATTATGTTGTTTCCTTAAGAGGTTCGAAATTTACGAATTAGTAAAAGTTAGAGAAGTAGTTAACCTGAAACGAAACCCACAACAATAATATCATGAGTCAAATTAAAGGGGAAGTTATAGCCAAATACCGTTCAACCATCTAGCTTACAAAATGTGTGCACAGTATATATGTAGTTTAAATTTTATACTAAATATACATACACCAGACACATAATATACATACCTATACACAATATATACAATCCGAAGTGCATAGATAATATATACTTCGGCCATGTTGATAAATTAGTTGACCGAAGCGTACATTTACGTAAGTTTCTCCAACTTTAAAGGGCCAAATAAAAATATCTTAAATTAATCATTCGAAATAGACCATTTTATTCTTCATTAAAGTTCGGCAACAATTATACCTCTACCGTCTAAACTTTGAAAACCACATATACATACTCTTACAATTAATAGTCTTCCACACCTATCTTAATCCAATATAATTGATGACGTGGCTGTCCAAGGACAATAATATCATGAGTCAAATTAGACAAAGGTAAATTCTCATTTGAATTAATAGATGTCAAATCTACAAATCCCATTGGAACCTTAAAGTGACACTTTCTCTGAATCCTGAGTCACAGAAAAGGGATGTTTGCCTTTCTTTCTTTATATATGAACTTAATTTGCATAGACAAAATAAGAGAATTGACAAAATAATTTGCAGAGACACCGGAATTGTGTTCACAGCGTTGTCCACCAAAGAACTTGAATCTCAGACTTATTTAGTCCCTTTACTTTTTCTTTACTTTCCTTTGAAAACTTTCCTCTGTAACAAAAGAAAGAGACACAGACCGTGATATTCGCCGGATCATATGATAAAATTACTAGGTAGTTTTAGACCCCTTTTTAAACTCCCAACTACCCAATAACTACAACAAACACCCCTCCTCACCAACACTCACCGCAAAAGATAAATTTAGTAAATAACAGTGGTTGATTTGAGTTAGTCTACGAATTTGCTGCACCATAAAATTAAACTGACATGTAACAATAGCTACTTTTATAGCAATTCTAATATATTAACGTGCTAATTTAGGGGTGGATATGGTGCAATATGGTATGGTATTGAAAAAGACGATAGTTATTTGTTATGGTCGGTTGAATAACACATATAGCGTAAATAAAGTTTCCTATAACTGAAATCTGTTGCATGTATATATTCGCTCTTCTTAAAAACCCTCCACCTAGAGGGGAATCTAAGATTTTAATTTATAGTTTATAAATTTTAAAAAGTTGGCTTATTGGGTAATGAATAAGTTATTTATTCATATTAAATAGATTTATCAACATAAAAACATGATTATTCATATTAAATAGATTTATCAACATAAAAGCATGTTTGACCAAAGTTTATTAAGTTCAATAATTCAATAGGACAAGTAGATTGAATATAACATGAATACATATCGATCTATCATGACCTAAATGATGTTTTTCCCCCCTATTCTTTGCTTGTAACTTTTAAATCATGACGATCCATGTTTGATTGTTTTCCTTATAAGATTATATTTACAAGTAAGCTTGATCAGAAACCGTAGGTATAATTCTAGTTCCGCAGCCTCCCACCCTCTCTTGCAAAATAAAAAAATAAATTAAAAATAAAAAGAAGGAGGAAACGACTTTGTATTCTGTCACAGGCAATTATTGATTACTGTTATAAATAAAACAAGACCAAAGATCGTAGTCGACCCCCGCATGACCTGTTGCTACATATATGCATTCCCACGACAAATATGTCCACCAACAATTATTGTTAAAGTTGTAATAAAAAAATAATTTAAACACAAAAAAAAGTTTTAATAAAGTAGTAGTCCACCGCTTTTTAGACTTTCTTTACCGTTCCCCTTCCTCTGCTTTTTATTCTTTTTTACCGTCTCATCTGTGGAAAATTTTATGCTAGACTTCACTTGACTTCTCCTTAAATGTTGGTTTTCCAGTTATGCTCATCTTTAATTATACTCTAGTTGATTCTCATCAAGCTAACGTTTTTGCAGATTTTTTTTAAAAGGTTCAACTATATCCTTATACCATATGAAATTGTTCAATTTTGAAATTCATAATATTTTTGGTCTATTCGTGCTCTTATTGTTAGCAAATCATTTGTATTTGCCTTTACAATTAATAGAACTCCAGTATGGAGATACTGAACTCTACATGTCCAAATTCTTCAAAAAGGAATATTCATATTTATCCTTCAACTTTTGACTAAGGTTAATGAGACTTTTTCCTATTCGAAAGGGTGGCGATTAGACCAAAAGTTTAACATAGTGCAAAGTTGTTCAATTTTATATAGTATCAGATAAATTTGACCACTTTTACATTATTTAATATATATGATAAAGTTGAGAAAGGTGCAAATTAAATTTGCCTTTGTACAATTCGAAATTGTTCAATCTTGTCATCTACAGAGCCGTAGCTATGTATGTATGTCGAAGGTGATCAGCTAAACACTATTTGTCGGAAAATTATATTATGTATATAGGTTTAAAATGTTACTTCTCATACATATATACTAAACCTTGAAAGTATCTTTGCACACCCTTAATGGCATATAGTCTAAAACTTCACAAGCCTATGCGCGAAAGCGGAAGAAAATTGAGGTTGTGTTTGATATTGAGAAAAATATTTTTCAGTTATTCAATATCGAATTAGTCGAAAGAAACCAACAAGTCGTTGTAGTATAGTGGTGAGTATTCCCTCCTGTCACACGGGTGACCTGAGTTTGATCCCCAACAACGGCGTTTGCCTACTTTTTTATTGGCGTTTACCTACTTTTTTTTTTAATTATATGCGTTGTTGCTACGGTTCTCTTCTAGTCTTCTACATAGGTTCGTATAGACAAAATAGGAGTTTTTTTTTCTTTTAATCTTTAACCAAATATTGTGGAGGCAAGGCCTAAATCTTTTTCAGTATTAAATTTCTTTTTTATTTTTATTTTTTCGTGAATTGTCCTTCATTTGGGCTGGTCTTTAATTTTTTCCCTTCAAATTGGTGGTTTTTTTTTTTTTTTTTTTTTTTTTTTTTTATTACATGGGGGTAGGAGAAGGGGAAATGAGAAATGGGGAGGGAATTACAACATGGGATTCGAACCCTCACCACTAGGATGAAAATTGAAGTAACCAACCAATTGAGCTACTAGATCCCCGAAGTTGTGAGTTCGAATCCCAGCTCAGAAAAAAAAAATCGCAAGACAAAATTTGGATCTTAAGGCAGAATTCTGCATTAAGGCAGAAATTTTCAAATTCTACCCATATGCAACTTCTGCCTTAAGGCCACCATTTAGTCCACTATTTTCTGCCCATGTACAAAAGTTAAAGACCACCCCAGCGAAGTACAATCCTGCAAATTGCCCTTTAAATTTCAATGAATGTACTGGATATGGTCCGACCCACTGCCATTTCTGAGCAGTCTTATTTTTCTGAAAAAAGGAAATGATCGATATGATGATGATGATCAAGTGAAACCAGAGCTTAATTATGGACATACTAAATTATCCTCTGCCTCATAGGTCCCCCACCATGATTCCCTCCCAAATCCATTTAATTACCCTATATTTGCATGTCACCATATTATATAAATTGTTTCTTAACTTGTTGCAAATATTTTAATCTGATTATATATATATATATGTGTGTGTTGGTGTAGGAGAATTTTAATATTAAAATTATATTATTAAAATACATTATTTCTTGTCATATTAGTGGTCATAGATTGACAAGAAAGTGGTGGTGTAATTCATCCTACTAATTAGACCCAAGGAGCTAGTCAGTAAGAATGAGGTGGGAAAATCATGTCTTATAGTACAAATTTTCCACTGATTCTCGATGGAAAAAAGTTATGCTTTTAGTACTGTCTATTTCTTTGTCTTACACACGTATTGTCTGTGAATATACCACAAATTATAGTTGAAAAATAAAATGAAAAAAATGACGGAAAAAATAAAATAAAGATTCTTCATGCTGGGGCGCGGATATCTTGCGCTCTTTAAGGAGATTGAAGCCCACTGCGACATAATCTTCACTGGTCCAGCAGTATAACTCTGACTTGTCCCCTTCAGGATACAACAGAACCGCATGTCGGGAAACAGATTCCAATTGAAATGATGCGAAACTTCCTAATTTTTTCGTGTAAAAACACATACTATTTTTTCTTTTCCCGCTGATTCAAACAAAATATCTGTGGGTATACCCACTGAATATTTCCGGTGATAAATTTCAATGAGAAAATTATGAATTTTTAGCAGTGACAGATATGGATCGAAAATAAAATAACGACCCTAAGAGTAGAAGAAAATAGTATTAGAAAAGGTTGGATTGACATGCATGCAAATTTCATTGTCAAGATAGACAAAAAAAGGGGAAAAAGCAGCGACAACGCACTGAAGAACCAAATCAATGTATTTATACTATACTCGATCCTAAGAAAGTAACAGGTCCTTCAACTTCCATCTTGCAATAATTTTCAAACGTTATTTTTCCTTTTTGTCTAGCAATGAAACTTTTGTCCAACAGTGTTTTCTCAATCAAGCATTATTCATAACGACAAGGAAAGAAAAGTTACAAAGTCTCTCTGATGATCCTTCCGACCAAAGGAGGATATAATAATAGAGACTGAGGACTTAACCAAATCAGCAGTATTTTGCTCATCATATTGTGACAAGAAAAGGATGGACCTGACTCAATAATATTTGTTAAACATTTAGTAATTTCACATATATATATTAGTTGATTAACAAATATCATTGAGTGAGGGCTATCCATAAGGGGTGTTAGTTAGCCCATTAACCCATTAGTTAACCTTTTCTTGTGGGAATAAACGACAACTAGGGTTAGATATCGAGAAATATACTCTGCATCTTCTAAGGATATTTAGATTGTGGAAATTCAAATTATAGTAGTTATTACAGATCCGCTTCCGCAAAAAATAAAAAAATAAAAAAAATAAAAACAATCTTAAGCTTTCTATACTACTATTTATAATTGAATACTACAACATTTGTAGTATTTTATGTCAAAAATATTGAAATTCAGTTAAACCTGTTGCCTAAAGGTTACATCAGCCTCATTCCATTGAAACTCAAATAGATAGTCAAAGGGCCAAATGCTTGTTGAAATAAGACGGGGGATATGAACAGGGTATCACTGTTGAGAGAGCACATGAGAATTAATGAATAAGGGAAGAATGATTGTGTCCCATGCAACTTGTATATATGCGTCTCTTCTAATTTTTGCATCATGTATATCCATATCACAACAAAAAAAAAAAAAAAAAAAAATACAAATGGCAATAATTCTTTTGGCAACAAAAATAATATAGTTTGCAAAGTTTAATATTTGACAACAACTTAGTTTTGTTGTTGGCATATATGATGAATCTTTTAAAAATGAACTTTTTTTGTTGCCAAACGATTTAATTTAATTATCATAGCATTGACTGTTGTTGCAAAAAGTATTTTTGGCAACAACAAAAAAGTTGTTGCTCGTCGTTGCAATAACAGCCTATGGGAAAAGTTTATACAACAATAAAAAAAAATGTTATTGCCAAAAGTACTTTTTGCAACAATAATCTATTTATAGCAACAAAAATATTTTTATTTAGTAAATGTCTTCTTTCTTGTACCGTAGATCTTCACGTTCCAACAAAAACATAATAATACTAATTCGTATAAGAGTCTGTCTTTTTTATCAAAAGCTGCAAGGAAAAGAAAAAATAAAAACTTTTTTGATAAGATACAACATACAGGGCATAATATGGTTCTAAATAATAGTTGTATCATTTTCAACAGTCTTTTTCCGTTTGAAAAGCCATTTCCTTATTTTCTTTTTAGTATCTATTTTTTTCATCTGTTTTACAATTAATTTCACGTATTAATTATCACTAAACTTTATCCCCTAATACCATAAAGTGATAAAATTCTATTATTATAATAAATAAAATTCAGTTACTTTAATGTGATAAATAACTTACTCCTATGCCATGTCTAATAATTATAGTGGGGTAAGATTCTGTTATTTGAAAACTAATTTTGTAACGTCACTATTATAATACTCTCTCTGTCTCAATTATAGTGTCTTACTTTCCTTTTTACTCTTTCCCAAAAAGTATTTCTTTCTATATTTAGTAAGTTGACAATTCAAACAACCTACATGATAAATTATGGGAAAAGGGTAAAAAATGTCCATCTACTTTGGGAAAAGGGTTAAAACATCCTCCCTTACAAATTTGAATAAATAAATACCTCTCCCGTCATTAAAGATTTCAAATATACTCTTGTCTTAACGGAGGTCTTCAAAATAACCCAATTTTATTTTTAAACCCGCTCCATTTAAAACCGATCCAACTAAATAAAAAATCCATATGGGTTACCCGCTCCTGTGCCTAGTGGCTACAAATGTAGGACTCGAAAACAAGTTGGTCGCATATGGGTTTTTTATATAGTTGGGTCGGGTTTAAATGAAGTCGATTTAAAAATGAAATCGGGATATTTTGGGGGATTTGGGAATTTCCCTTAAGATAGAGGTATATGTGAAAAATTTAATGACGGGAGGGGTATCTTTGACCCAAATTTGTAATGGATGATGTTTTTAGCCCTTTTCCCAAAGCGGGGGGGGGGGGGGGGGGGGGGGGCATTTTTGACCCTTTTTCCTATATTTATAACCACAAAATTCAAATGACATTTTTTATATTATACACATTTTTGATTTAGGACCTCAAGATTCAAAAGTCTCTTGTTATTTCTTAAATTCCGTATCTTCTCAAACTAAGACATTTAAATTGAGATGGAGGAGTAACTAATTAAATCATTCGTAGGCACACAATACTTGGTTCCTAGGCATTCATGGTTTTGGTCTTGGATTTATCAGGCAAAATGAGATCTAGGCCATGGCTTGTAGTATTGCATCTACGACAATTATTAATTTTAGTGAGCCACTTTTGTTCTACGCAGACTACTTAGATTTTTCTCTAAAGTGAGACTATTATATTGACCTATCTTGTAGGCACATGTTCAAGAAAAAACATTACTTAAAATTGAAGAATGAAGACTTGTATAGAATTCATTCATTCCTGTAGAAGCTTCTCAGTGGCTAAAGCATCATAAATACTGCACCAATAACTTCAACACCATAGCCCCATTTTTATGTAATCTTCTGTTATTAGGAAACAGAAAATGTTTCTCCTTTGCTTAGTATTTAATTTAAGATATAAGATATTAAGTGAATAATTTATCAGCAACCGTAGTTGCATAGCGTATCCGTAGAATTTCTTGGTACGGTAATTTATGAAAAGGATTTTACACTGTATAGTTGTCCACCAAAATAATATGAGCGGCAGATGTATATATATATATATATATTTCTTTTTGCGTATTAACGTATAATTAATATACATATTTTATACCTAATTAGTATATATTGTTGGTATATTGGCTAGCAGCCATAATTAATTTTTGGCAGAGTTGCCAAATGTTAAAACCCCGTTATGAAATGCCTCCGATTTCACAACAAAAAAGTCTTGGACTCAAAGCTGGTGATAAAAAATACAAATTAATTTGTTTATGCTCATAAATTGGAAAACCAACTGAAATATTAATTTAACTTTTCAACTAGAGTTCCATCTTAAAGAAGAAAGGGTCGTAAAAGTGCCAAAACCAAATGAAATATTTCAGAGACGTAAAAAATGGACTAAAGCATCTCGCTTTTTTCTTATAACATTAAGACAACTCAACCCCTCGTTTTGATAATTTATGTTCCAAATTGTGATTTGAGTATTTACCTATGTTATAATCATTTGTAACTTGCAAGTGTGATTTGGGTTGAAATCCGAGGGGCTCGGGTTGCTCCAGACAAGTTGAGAACAAATATAACGTCAAATATTTTGGTGCACAAACTGGTGCATGCAATCGCGTGACCTAGAGGTTGCGATCGCAAAGAGGAAATGTGTTGGGTAGGGTTTGGGACGTTAGAACATGGGAGAAGGATTGCGATCAAAATGGATCAATCATTTGACTAATCGCGATCGTATAGAGCCTGGTCATGAATACGAAAGCTAGTGGACGGAGGGAGTAACACTTATTGCTTAATTAAATAGCCTCAATTAACGTCAAACTGTTCATGTAGACAAAGATCGTCACATGATTGTTCCAAGTTCAATTAAATGAGTCTTTCGAGTCTATCTAGTAGGCAGTAGCCTGAGCATAACCTCTTCTAGCCTTGGGGGCTATTACTCGAAACTAAGTTGGTGGACGTACCTGTCTATCTTTAGGCCTATTCTTTGTTCATTTGGGAAGTTCTCATAACAGTCTTTAAGGTTCTGAAAGTTTGGTCAGGTCCCAACATACAGACAAGTATACTTATATGTGGTCGATAAGTAATAAAGTAATAAGTAGAGCATAGTATTCACGAGGACTTATCTCTTAGTTTTCATTTGAATTAAGCAATTATAAACTATCACAAGATTGTGTGTTTCTTATAACTACTAGCAGAATTTGTAAACTAAATTGTCAAGACTTCAAGATCACAAAAAATTATTTGTGAACTTTTGGATTGTTGACTGGTTTGAAGGTTGTGGCCCTGTTACAGAATATTTCATCACAAATTCAAGCTCTTGGCAACTGAATTAATGACGGATCAAGGATAGATATTCTGTCACAAATTTAATTTTGAAACTCACATTTAATAAAATAACAATTAAATAAAATTAGCTAAAAGCATAAACTAATTAACAATGACAACCAAAATATGGCAAACATAACATTAAATACATTATCTAAAAGTGTGAAGTTTAAACATGCAAACTTCACCTATCCAGTTAACAAAGTCTAGCAATATTAACACTTATCTAGTTAACAAAAGTCTTAACGATATTCAACACTAAGCATCAGCCGAGTCCCTACTAGAGGGACAAGCAGAATCGACAGGTAGGCAGAATGATAACTCCATCTGGCTCATCATGCGCTCCCATTGTTCCTCCATAGAACGAAACCGATCTTCACTTTGTTGTTCAAAATGCGAAACCTCCTGCTCGACGCGTTGTTGAAGAATCCTCTCTTGAGTTTCTCTCATAGGCAATAACTTCTCCTCAAGAACATTGATGATCTCTTCACAATTTTGCACCGCGTGTCAAGCGTGTGAAGTGGCAGAGTTGGAGTCTGAATACAAAGTCAAAGCTTGAGAGCCCAAATCACACACTTGCTGTTTTTTCTCTCCTCCTACCTCCTCAAAGTATAGGCGATTCACATTGATTTCGTGTGAATCATCCGATGAGTTCGAAGTAACAGCAGCCATCGTGACCTTCATTTGTTCCTGCATACAATTATTAGAAGAAAAATAATAATTTAAAGTATCTTATAAATTTACCACAACTTTTAACAAGAATCCAGATATGACTTTGAGTTCCTTTGAATAAGATATGAGTTCCAATATGACGGACTTTGAGTTCTTTAACAAGAAGTCAGATATCTAAATGCACATTGAGTCAAATTTTTCTAACTAATGAGTAGTAGCATGTTCTGTTTCTTCTAACAATTATATCTTATGCCAATACATCTTCAGAAAAACTCAATAGGTAGACAAGCATTTTCCTCATTTAGGGAATTCAGCTATTTTTATATTTATAAAAAGTGGTTAACTTTTCATTTGCCAGGTCTATTTTTATTGCCTAATTAAAAAAGATATTAGAAAAGGATGGTAATTTCCTGACCAAACAGAGAATGTAGTAAACACATTTATGTATAAAGTTGTCACAGGAAATGACCATGAAGCTTATCTGAGACCAAAGAAAATAAACTCAAGTTCAAGATGGTGATTACTGATCATGTATTACAATTCAAGTAAATCTAAGTTTCAGCAAAACGAGATAGCAACAGTTCATTTAAATCATGTCAAAAAAATACTTTGTCAAGCTTATGTAGTTATACCTTCATTAGCAATTTCCTCCTTAACTACATTACTTTGAACTGTGGCTATGACACCTTCAACTTGTGAGTCATTTCTGTTTCCCACAAAGGTAGAAACTTTTACTACATTCAACTCCACTTCAAGCTCATTCCTATCAGCCTCTTCTTGAAGAATCTGCATATCATTTGTTTGCAAATCCTGCACCTGATGATCTTCTACTTTTCCATTAATATTGCTGATCCCATCATCTTCTCCTTTGCTATCATCCTTGTCATCTTCCTTGCCATACTGGGATATTGTAATACGTCAAACTCGTTTTGAACTGTCACCATTGTATCCTTACTATCATTTGTGCTTGACTTTCCCATAGTTGAATCAGCATTCCTTAGAGTAGGACCATTGAAAACTCTATTGTCCTTTACTGCATTCCTATTTCTTGGATCACCAATCACCCTTCCACTTGATAATAACCTTGCATTATATCTTCTCCTATTATGCTGAAACTTTCTCTTCTGCACATGAGGTGCCTGAACCTCCTCCCTCACCATTACTTCCTTTCCTTTCTCTGAAGGTTCAGCTGGTTCTTTCACTTCCTCCTCCTCATGACTGCTAGTTCAGGATGAATGTTCCAACATTGACCTTGTAATCTACATTCTTTACAATACTTGGTAATTAGTCATAATGAATTTCACTTTCTCAATTCTCACCTCCTTTGTATCCTCATCTTCTATCTCCATATCAAAATGTTTTGGGAGATCTGATAATAGATCCATTAACACTTTAACCTTGGCACAACTTGGCCTTGTACGATTGATAGTAGCTAGATCAACTTGTAAAGGAATCCCAACAGCAGAAGAAAGAGAAAACAAGGATGTAGGTAAAAGATAAGGAAAGTAGATCCATGAGATAACCTTAGACATTTCTTCATCCACTTTAAATTTAGAATCATATATCAAAGGTCTCATCTGATATGAACACCCATCCCTTGATTGCAAATAATATACACCTTTTGAGCATAGGTTTACATAATCCTCCATTCTTGACAGTCTAATGAGAACATACCTATCACGAAATAAACCTATTTGGCACTTTTCTTTCATTCCACATTGGTCTGGAATAATTGTCCCGAGTTCCTCCAATTGTGGCCATCCATAAGAGACTTTGTCAACGAGCGCATATTTTAGGTTCTCCAAAGACTCCATCTTATCGACTTCTTTCTATGTCCAACGGAGAACAGGAATACCATTACGATAAGTAATCTTCTTCAATGGAATAGTTGACGTAGGGTTTTGCATGGGGTTTGGATTGTTTGGTTGGAATTTTTTTCTATAATCTAGTTTGGGAGATTCTGTGTCATTGCGGTTGATGTCAGTGGTTGAGAGAGATGCATTAGAGGTCTGGCCAACCAAAGGAAGAGGCTGACCAGCGGCGGAGGAGGCCATGTAGCCGGCGGCAACGTACTGAGAGGTAGGGTTTTGCATGGAGTTCATTAGGGTTTTGAGAGCGTTTTTTTTATTGAATTACGAGTTACTTGGGTCTTTATAACATTCCTTAATTTTTATCAGAATCGGCATTATGTTGGATAGAAGATGAACATGATGATAGAGATCAAGATAGGATCTTGTAGAATGTTGTAACTTACACTCGTTTGAGAGATAAAACTTCTCAGGAGGTGAACTTGCCCTTGGCTATCATTCAAGAGATCAAGGAGCTTCAACCTCTGATATAGGAAAGAAGTTTTCACCAAACAAAGCATTGCATGATGTTGTTTCACATAGTTTAGAGTTTGCTGGTGAAGATGGGAAAGAAAACATGATTGTAACACTCCATAAATTCGGATTAGGTGTGAATGTGTAAAATTGGTATTAAGATGAAATTTTAGCTATATGAATCCTTTCGGGATGAATTCGGGAGAAAGATAGTCGTTTTAAAGTCAAACCAAATAGTGAAATTTTAAGAGCTCTTAAATTCGTCTAAGTCTGAGATAGTTCTCACTTATGCCTAGTTTTCGGGTATTTGCGTTAGGAATATGAGAAAACTCAAAACATGAAAGTCGTAGATAATTGAAATACCTTTCCATCTATATATGGTGGAGATCAAACGGAGCTATGTGCTAGGAGTTATGCCTATTATACTGAACGCTGTAGGCAGTCGCAAGGGTGGCGCGGGTTTTCAGGTTTTAGACCAACTTTTGGCCTTGTGTGACACACTTACGATGCAAGGATAGCGCAGGCGAGGCACCTCACGTTGGCCTTGTGACGCAAGGGTGGCATGAGGCCCCATTTTTCTGGTTACGAACTATATAAGCTTCTAACTCGTCAAAACTCTTCCCCACTTCGTTTTGGATGACTTTTTGTCGCGACCCATTTTAGGACCGCACAGACACCTACCTTTCCCACCTCGTTAGGCTAACCCTCTATTGAATAACACATCAATTAAACAAGGACAATCATTTTAACTAAAAGATATTTGGAAGTAACAGCGGAACATCGTAATATATATTTAATAAGCTCAAGTGTTTATATGATTACAACAATTAAATGATTACGGACTCGATTCAATTTCCCATGACCTGGTCTAGACTAGTACAAGAGTGACTAATGATTCCAGATTACCACTACATTCTAAGACTCAACCTCCGTCCCGGAATGAAGTGGGAGGAGGCCTTCCAGATAGGCACCGCACATTTCTGCTCATGTCACAATCAACCACCTGAAACAATCTACACCCCAAAAAGGGTGTAGCGAGTGCAATATCATTACAATCCACGCGTACTGAGTAAGTATCATAGGCCGACAATAGTTAGAAACACATATCAGTGACAGAATTCACAGATAAGCATGATAATAACCCAATCAAGTCTGACGTCTATCTACCACACATTATAACATAAATACTCTTTAATCATCAACTTCACTCTAGTAATCACAAGTCAATTTCACAACAATCTCGCAATTCATTATACATTATGTCGTTCATTTTAGTCTAGGAGTCAACTCATCCTTAAGACATCCATTATCCTACCTCACATAGAACCCAACATGTAACTAATCTTACAGACGATCTATGAGATACTTCAACAAGTTCAAACAATAAATCCGGATCCAAGTACACGTCATTGCCTAAGTAGAGCGTCTAAACCCAATTGTACCAATTCTCTGTATGTCCAATCCGAAAGCAACATCACAAGTAATATACCAAATCATCTCAATATAAGACACAAATAAAATGCAATGCAATGATGTATGAATGCAATGCAATGCCATGCATATGTTGAGTACACATGTACTCCGGACGGAAATATCGACATCTCGATAACACAACCCAGTGTGACTCGCGAAGTCTAAGTGCCACCCGTCCCGGATCTTTGCCCAACAAACAGACAAGACCCCGGATCTTTGCCCATGGGGGGTTCTCACCGGCACCACTCTGGGGGACCCGCGGAGTCCATGCACTCACTCAATCAACGATTCCAGAACTAATATCGGACATCGGCCATTTCACGTCTCTCAAGTAAAATCGAGCCCAACTCATCAAGTGTTTCATCAGTATCTCAACAGTGTACCATGAAAATGAGAGTGCGTGCAATGCATGAATCAACATCAATAATCATGCTCAATATCACAAGTACCAACAATGGGTACGCCAACAATATATCTGAATCACAAATACCAACAGTGGGTATACTAACAATATCGTAATCAAGATGATAAAACAGAATCCAATATCTATCAACAACTCATGGCATCAAGCCAACACAATGGAATAGTCAAGTCACAATATAACGGGGTGGCTAGCCTCCAAACATGTATCAGGATAATCGAGTCAATTTACATTATTACCACTCCCTAAATCAGCCTTTAGCTTAGAATAAGTAATTTCACCTTCTACTCACAATCATTCGTCACACATCAGTCTTAGAACTCAATCACAATCGTTGGTACATTTTATCCTTCCATTTATTAACTAGGTTCACTATTAATAGCATAACACACTTAATCACATATTACGGAAATTCTCATCGTGAGACACAGAAAATAGGTATTACCCACTACACCCAAGTCACATAAAATCCACCGATACTCATGAAAACCAAATCAACCATCCTAAGGATCTACAGGCCACAAGCCCGAATATGTAAATCACACAACAATACCATCCTAGGATTCCATCCCAAAATCTCCAAATCCTACACATGCATTCTCCGTTCCTTCTAATACACGAATATATGAAACTAACCGAGTCTACCGAAAGGGAAGTCGTAACCTATCTCATGGTCGAGCGGGTACCACGAACATCCCTTGATTCTTTCAATTGATCACCATATCGTAATCCGTACGAAAAAACTTGGAGACAACATGAAGCCTAAGAATAGAATTTCTATTAGAACCCTTATAAGAGATTTTGGATAATTAAGGACGGTTTGGGACCTTAACCCACTTCTAGATTGCATCTACAACAACACTAGGTGATTTACCCTTTTTTTTAAGCTTATATTGGGAAAGACCCATTTCTAAAATCCATGAAAGAACTCATTTTTAAATAGAAGGAAGGTAGGAATCTAGGTTATTAACTTGTTTAGGAAAGGAAAAGAAATATTACCTCATGGAAATCATGTGGAAGATAATGCTAACCCAACATTTCTCCAACTCTAGATGCTTGTAATACCAATGAGACGGTTTTCTAGGTAAAGACCTTTAGGAGTAATTTACTAAGTGGAAGAAGAATTTGAAGATGCTAGAAGGATTATCAAGACTAAAAATCTGATTTTTTTGGGCTTTCCAACCGAACTGCGCGGCTGGAATTTAGGGTTGTGAAAAATGGGACCAATTCCCGAAATGATTTCTTAAATAGTGAAGTTGACTGCATGTCATCGCTTCAGCGGTAGAGCTGCAGCGCTAGAATAGCCGCTGCAACGGCTTGTGCCACCATAGCACTACCGCTTCAGTGGGGTCATGGTCGCTGGAGCGCCATAGCTGTAGCGCTCAGCTGAGCGCTAGGGCGGTTTAGCTGGGTCTTTGACTCGAATTTCCAGGTAGATTTTCTTTCGTACAATGGTTTCCACTAGGCTAGGTGTCCGTCGAAAATACGTCAGAATTTTTACAATAACGACGAAACGGGTCGTTACACTTTTTGAGAGAAAACAACCCTAAAGCTTCCCCAAAAACATTTACGGTAAGGTTCTTAATCAATTTCCATCATTACTACATCAATCTAACATTAAATTAATGTTAGTTCGTCCTTCAAAATCATAGATTCTTGAAAACCAAAGAAAGAGAAATTAAAAGAGACTTTGGGAAACTTATTAAAGGTATGTTCTTTGATACTTACTGATAATATTTAGAATATTTGGACTAGTGTAGGGTATTGGAAGCAATAAGAATCCATAAAGGATTCATGAACAAGATTTTAATCTTAGAAAAACCCCTAGTTTTCGAAATTGAAGGAAAACCCATAGAAGCGATTAAAGTTCTAATCTTTATCGTCTAAATTTATTGTAGAGTGGAACCTTGGAAATATCATTGGTACCTTTTTAGTCGGATTTGAGGTATGTCTCTCTTTTGAACATACTTTTTTTCGACTTGAAATACGTTTTCTTTGACAAGGTTTCATGTGCTTGAAGGACAGACCCTCATGGAACCTTAAACATTACATTCTATATATGAAATCATTGTTTTCTATCTATGAGTTGTTGAACTAAAGTACAAAGCTTGAAACTTGAACTTGGACTACCCCATAAGGGATATTTTGCACAAGAACATAGATAGTAGTAACAATTGAAGTGTTTTGCCCTATGAACAGGTCGATTCTAGTTGTAATTGAATAATGGTTGAATATGATCTCTAAATCAGTTGATAACGTGTGTACATCCCTATTAATGGGATGATGAACATAATTCATAATGAGTAAATCAGTTTTCATGCTTTGATTGTCATTTGGCTTTTATGCTATAATTCTATTATTTGTGTTTGGACTCGGGAGGGTGGTTAGTCACTATGGATCCTGGTGGGGGTTATCCTAGCCATTCGGGAGGAAGACTGGCCATCGAGGATTCGCAATCCCAATGTGGTCTCTGCCTAGCTATTCAGGAGGAAAGGTCGCCATTGGGGTTGATAACCCCGATGTGGTGTTTCTATGCGGTTTAGGGAACCATAAATGGTCATCCCTTTGTTATGTTGATTTGGGCCTGTATTGGCATGTGTTATACTTTGGTTGCTTGTGAGTGGCTTGTTGATGATCTTGAGTTTATGATGGAAAGAGTTAAATGTGATAAATGACATAATGAGTTGAAATTGATTTATTTCTTCTTTAACAGTTTTCGTTAATATTGTTACTAAATTTGGTGATTTATGCTATCTCTGAATTTCAAACTAGTTTTATTGACACCGTTTTACTGATCCTTATTAAATGATTTTGTTATATTAACTATTGTCCCGGAGACACTCGCTGAGTACCCAGTACACAGGCATACCATTGTTGTTTTTGATGGTGTGCTAGGTAACGTTGAGGAGCAAGTTCATGATACGCGCGCCGATTAAGAGAACTTGCTACTTTCTGGATTATGTATTGAGCCCACATGCTTGTTCGTGGGGCACCATCCTATATTAGTTATTGTTTTAGTTTCCAGGCTGCGTCCCGAAGTTAGATTATGTTTTATTTATCATCTTAGAGGCTCCATAAATAGACTTTATTTCTGTGGGTAGTTGTTAAAGTCATTGCTTGACTCATTGGGTGTTGCTAATTTTTATAACGATACATTTATGACAAACTTTAGCTGATTTTATTAATTGATGGTCTTCATGAGTTAGTTATCTATTTGTAACGTATTGATATTGATGAAAGATTATCAAAAGAGATTAGACGTTTATTGATTTTACAAGGTGCATCTGGTGTTGTTCATAGCATCGGATGGCTGGTACATCTTGGGTAGGTTATGGGGCGTGACAATGATCCATGGTAATGTTATCACAGAAGAGGATGGTTGTGCACAACTGGATAATGTTTTAGAAAGAGTCAGTAGAGAAGCAGGAATTCTCCTAAGTCCTAAGCAAATGGGCCTAAAAAGGGAAAGAAGCAATGGACTGCAAAAATTCAACAACCAGTGAGGATTTTGCCAAAGTGGGGTTCTTCCAAAAAAAAAGTTTTAAATGATAGTTAAAACTCTTTTTTGGAACATCAGATCAATAAATACTCAACAAGCTTTCCATAAAGTTCAAAAGCTGCATAGACATCATAAATTCTTTTTGATTGCTCTAATGGAACCTTTTCAACATCATAGATAGATTCAGAAATACAGAAGGAAACTTGGCATGCCTTATGCAAATTTCAATTGTAATGTTAAAATCTGGATTTTTGTTGAAGACAAAGTGGATGTAGAAGTGGTACTGGATACTGAAAAACTTAAAAATGTTAAACTGTTCTTTCAAGAATTCAATAAGACAATGGTTATCTCTATGGTAATGTCAAATGTTATGAAATGGAAAGATTGCATCTTTGGGTAATCTGTATGGTTTGGCTAGTAATATGTCTTTTCCTTGGTTGGTTGGGGGAGATTTCAACGTTATTATGAATGATGAGGAAAAGATAGGTGGTTTACTAGTACTCCCTCAAGAATATGAGGATTTTGCTTTCTGCATGAATTCCTGTGAACTATATGATATCCCTTTTAAAGGGAATGACTGTATTTTTAAGAGACTAGATAGATTGCAATATAATGAATACTTTCAGAACTGGTTTGGGAATTTGGAGGTGGAGCATCCGTCATCAACAGGTTGTGATCATGCTTTTTTATTATTAACTTGTGGAGATCGTGTTCAGCCTGTGTCTAAACCATTCAGGTTCCTTAAATTCTGGGTGGAACATGAATCTTCCTTGACTTGATCAGACAACATTGGGTAGCAGACTTACCTAATTATGTTTTCCTTTCATTCAAACTCAAACTGAAGAATGTGAAGATTGCACTGAGTCAGCGAAGCGAGGATACTTTTGGAGATATTTTTAAGCAGCTGGCTATAAGGGAAGATATTGTTCGAATCAAAGAGCAGTTGTTTGAAGAAAAATCTACAGAGGAGAACAGAATGGTTCTACAAAGGGCTCAGGCTGAACTGAAACTTTATCTACATTATGAAGAAGAATTTTGGAGACCAAAAGCAGGACTGGATTGCTTTTCAGAAGGGGAGAAAAATACCAAAATTTTTATAGTTTGATTAAGGGCAAGAGAAAAAGAATCCAGTTTAAAGGAATTCAGAATTCTAAAGGTGTTTGACTAGAAGAAGCAAAAGAAGTTGCAGATGAGGGAATTTCTTTTTATCACAAGCAATTCACTCTAGAGAGGCAGTTTGAGGAATCTTCTATTCTCAATCATATTCCTGAAATAGTTAGACTAGAAGACAATGTATTGCTGGAGGAACCTCCATCCACAGAAGAAGTGAAGAGGGTTGTTTTTGAGTTATCAGGAGATAGCTCATGTGGTCCACATGGTTTATTTGTTATATTTTATCAGAAGTGTTGGGAGGTGATCAAAGTGGATGTATTTAATGTAGTCAAAGCGTTTTTGAAAGTTATACTCTTCCCAGATCCATAACACATACCAAATTAGTGTTGTTGCATAAGAAGACTATAGTGGAATCCTTCTCGGACCTGAGGCCTACAAGTCTTAGTAACTTTATTAATAAGGTTATTTCAAGAGTGGTGCATGATAATCTTGACAGGCCTACCATCTGTAATATCATCTAATCAATCAGAATTTGTCAAGGGCAGGAATATTATTAAAAATGTGTTGTTGACTCAGGAAATTGTTATTGATATAAGAAAGAGAGGGAAACTTGCCAATGTAGTCATTAAGTTGGATATGACTAAAGCTTATGATAGAGTATCCTGGTTGTATCTCTCCAAGGTAATGAGGAAAATAGGATTTTCTGAGACTTTCATTGATTTAATCTGGAGATTATTGGCCAACAACTGGTATTCTGTGCTCTTAAATGGAAAAGCTCATTGTTTCTTTCATTCAACAAGAGGAGTCAAGCCAGGATATCCCCTATTTCCTGCTCTTTTCATCATATCTATAGACGTTTTGTCTGGAGCATTAAACTCTTTGTTTTAACATTCAAAGTTTATAGGTTATGGGATGCCTAAGTGGAGTTCTGCACTGAATCATCTTGCTTATGCTGATGATACCATAATTTTCTCACCTGCAGATAACACTTCATTGCAGCTTATCATGGATACTCTTCAAGAATATGAGAAGGTATGTGGACAAATGATCAATAAAAGGAAAAGTTTGTTCTATATGTACAAGAAAGCATAAAATGAGCTTATTCAGCATGTGGAAGCAGCAACAGGTTTCATTTTCATATCTTAGTTGTCCCATTACTCATACAAGGAAGAGAAAAGTGGATTGTACTGATTTGCTGAAAAAGGTCAAGGATAAGATACATACTTGGAAAGGGAAGATGTTGTCCTATGGTGGAAAAGCAGTTTTAATCACCAGTGTTTTACAAAGCATCCCTATCCATTTACTATCTACTGTCAGACCACCAAAAGGTGTTATTAATGAGTTAAATAAGATTTTTCCAAAGCTCTCTTGGAACAACAAAGAAGAAGGAAGAAACAGGCATTGGTCATTATGGTCAAACGTGTGTTTACCAATGCATGAAGGAGGTATGGGATCAGGTCTATTTTTGACATTTTCAAAGCTTTGTCTGCTAAACTTTGGTGGAAATTTAGGACCTCTAATTCTCTATGGGATAACATTATATGGAATAAGTACTGCATGAAACATATTCCACAACTGGTGCAACACAAAAGGGATGCTCAAGTTTGGAAGATGATGTCAGAAGCAAGGGACAATATTGA